>NW_028143579.1:0-68000 GCF_977018435.1 Lepisma saccharinum
ACACACACACACACACACACACACACACACACACACACACATACATACATACATACATCTTCCTTCTACCTCCCTATCTCTTTCTGTTTCGTCATCTCTCTCTCTCTCTCTCTCTCTCCATTTTCATTATGCTCTTGCTCTTTAACTTTCTATCACGGTATCTTTCTCTCAGTCTCTGCTACACGAGTCCACGTAAACTCAAACTGTGTAATCTCCATTTTGGTCCATTTTTCTTCTTACTAAAACGAGTCGATGTCACATGACAAATAGAGTGTGCAATCGCTGCGGCTCTAATTGAAACATTGTGTTCCAGAACTAACTTTGCAGCTTTTTCATTGTTATGTTATGTTATTTTTCGAAGGGCCTCGTCCTTTATTTTTCTGCCTCTTACCATTCTCAATCAAATAGAATGTAATATTTCAAAATTTTGTACTAGCTATGTTTCATATTACAAAACAAGCTAATATTTTAAATGGGAAATGGACAGGACAAGGGGCAATTGTAACAGTGTTATAACTGCCCCAATTAAATGTTACCTTTGGCCCACCTGACGCCATATTGATTGATTGATTGATTGATTTGCTTTATTTTGCTTCGCCTTTTGTACCACTTTGGCTAATTTGCGAAGATGGGGATGAGTGATGATATGATGAAATTGATGAATGGACACCAGTGACGTGGCGTGACTTTCTCAAATGTGTTACCGGCCATCAGGCGTTACCATCTCCACCCAACCGTCCCCCCCAAAAAACATGCGTTTGATGTGGATTTTTTTTTCGCTCAATGATTTATTTAGCCACAATCACTCCTAGAAAGAACTACACTCATAAGAGAGTTACCGCGAAAATCCAGTGAATAGTAGTCTAGCCTTGTCAATCATCTCTGTTTCTTTGCAAAGAGGTGGAAAGGGGAAGAAGAACCACACATTCGGGTCAGTTTGACGTTTCTGCTGTGAGCAGACGAGGAAGTCCAGATGTACGTTCTACTGTTGCCAACTTAGTTTTTTGGAGCAAGGTTTGTCCAAATCACGAATCGCATCAAATACTTATCTTTTCCTCTATTACTAAACGGTCTCAGTTGTAGTTAAATCCAGCTTTGGCTTTGCAGTCTAGCTCTTGTTGCTTCAGAGAAATAGTATCCCCGTTTTAGGCGGGATTTAGCTCTTTTCTGGAAATCCAATGTGACAACACTTGCTGATCCGGTAGGACGCAGCGGCAACAGGGCCCCTAAACAGGCATATGAATAACCCCCTAGCACACTTGCCTCCAAGTCTTTCCCCGCTGTTCCCTTGCATTGGCGGGCCCCCTTACCTCATGTTGCCTCTTGAGGGTAGCGGAACGGCCTGTCTCTTCGCTTTTGTCGGTTGCAGAAAAAATGTCCTCTGCAATATACACTCAACTGCAATGCTGTCGGTTAACTTATTTAACAATGTTGTTATTTTATTGAGAAAAAAACTTTAATTTCTTTACATTTTGCTGTTACCTGCGGTAACACCGGTTGATGGACACTTACAAACATCCTGGCCTCCCCGATGGCGCAGCAGCAGCGTCGTCACCTTGTAATCAAGGGGTCACGGGTTCGATACCCGGTGGAGGCACAAGTGGTTCGGATCCCACTTTAAATTGTAGGCCCAGTCCCGATTAGCCTTATTGTGCATAAAGTGGACTTAAAACAACAAACCAATCAATCAATCAACTTACAAACACCTTGCCCAGGCCGGGATTTACAAGGCAATGGTATAGACAAACCTTGATTAGACGACATCGAGAAATACTATTAAACAATAAAGGAATGCTTTAAGTTTTTAATTACATGTTTAAATTGGGAGAAAATGCGAGTAATAGCTGCAGTAATCATGACATAGGCAACGCCGCCACATGAGACACTCACGACTGAGTTCTTCTTTCTGCAGATGCCTCACGACAGGAGCACAATAACGAATGCTGCATTTGCTCCGTGTTACAATTGGCCCCGTTCTCCACTACACCCTGGACTGCATTTGCAGACTAACGAGGCTCTGGCACCTAGACCTGTAGCCAGGATACTCCTCCGTGGGACTCATGTTGGGTTGTCTATTTGTGTGTGTGATTGTCCTTTCACCCATTTCAAGTAATCCTTATCCGCATTTTATTTTTGCAGATACTGATAAATAATTTGCAGTTGGAATGTAGCAAACATTGTGTCATTCTTCCAAACACACTACTTTGTGTGCGTTATAAATATCATTCTTAGTAAAGTATTTGAAATGAAGACTAATTGCTTATCTTTTGTTGTTGTAAGAAAAATTCTCCCCCACGAAATTCTTGTAAATATCTTAGGACAAAATTATTGGTGAGGGGAAATCCCTCACAGGATTTCGCACCAAGCTTTGCATGATCACAGAACAAATGCATTCCACATGTGTTTGTTGCTGGAATTGGCAGTGTTTATATAGGTACGGGTGTCCCAGAAGTCTTTCCCTGATTACAAACTTTATTCATATCCGCTATATGCAATGTAGAGATGTGAAAGTGGTGCCAAAATGTTGGAAAACTAACCAAACCAAGTTCTTTTGTTGCAGGTTTGAGTAACGTGGCTGTAGTGTAGCAGTGTCAGTGCCCAGAAAACCGGAAATGTTCACAAATCAGGAAAAAGCTCAGCATGTCCTCTGGTATTACGAGACCCGGTCACCAACAACAGTGCAGAGGAACTTTCAAATGTACAGAATTCTTTCGGCTAGAATATCTGCCATCAATAAGTTGGTATTTAAAAAATGGAATTTATCTTCATTCTCAAATCCTGTCAAGTCCAAGAAACATTGTATGCAAAGATGCCACACGATGTCAAGAGCATTAATTCCGGGTTCCTTGGAACTGACACTGCTACACTACAGCCACATTGCTGAAACCTGCAACAAATAAACTTGGTTAGTTTTCCAACATTTTGGCACCACTTTCACATCTCTACATTGCATATAGCGGATATGAATAAAGTTTGTAATCAGGGAAAGACTTCTGGGACACCCAGTACTTATACGATGCGTAACAAACATTTGGAAAAATACGCGCGCCCGCTTTTGTTTATTTGAAGTCCACTTTATGCACAGTAAGGTTAATTAGGACTGGACCTAGAGTTTATGGTGGGATCCGAACCACTATGTGCCTGCATCGAGTATCGAACCCGGGACCCCCTGATTGCAAGGCGAGGGCCTTATCGTTATCTAGCTAATAAAGTTCGATGTACCCTGATACATAGGGCCGTATCAAGGTTTGTGGAGGCTCCTGGGCAAAATGTTTTGTGGGGGCCCCCCATTTTTTTATTTTTTTTTACTAGGAGCTTTATTAGCTCAATATGTTAACCACCAATTTTCAGCAGTTGAAATGGTAGACATGATATTAGAATGAGTAGTCATTCACAATCGAACATATCGCAGATAGGTTTGCAGGGAGAATAGCGCAGTAAAATAAAGTTACAGGACGAAAATTGTAGCGCTATAGCAGCAGTAAAATTCTGCGTCTAAATGTCTACAGTATATTATGAAGATTGAATACCGTAACTACAATATATAGTAAATACTAAGGTGTTCAGACGGAAACACAACACTGAGCAGTAGACTGTACTTACGTACATAATTTATTATAAATGATGTTATTTAGATTAAGATTAAATATGTCCTACATATGCACAGTCCATCTGCTGGACAACTACCGACACGTTCATTGTGGAAATTGTAGTAACTACACTTTCTTCAAGAAAATTCCCAAAGGCTTAACACTTATAGTAGACACACTTTTCTTGCCTTTTTAGCCGAAAATTCATCTACTACATAGGCGCCGACTCCATGGGGCTTTGGGGGGGCTCGAGCCCCCCCCAATGTTAACAATGTGGGGGCAGAGCCCCCAAATAATTTTGCTTTAGAGGATCTAATGTATTATTTTGCTTCTCTTGTAAAGTTTACTTAGAATTGTGCCGCATGAACTTAACTTTAAATACATATTTGAAATGTTATAGACCATCAATTTGGGGGGCTGAGACCGCTAAACCATCAACTTTTGGGGGGGGGGCTATGACCAGAGACAGCAAAACACATGACTTATTACTATATACTAAGTATGTAAATATGAGTATTGTTAAATTTGTTACTAAAAAGAGTTTCAAGAGACGATGTGCATGAACTAGGGTAGTGGATGGGACGTTTGGGCTACAAATGGCTCTCGCATAACATTCAGAACGAGATCATTGATATATTAGGGAGATCTGTTTTGCGCTCCGTGGTAGCAGATATTACAAGTCGGGAATATTTTGCTATTATGGTTGACGAAACTTGTGAAATATCCATTCGTGGACAATATTAATATTCTGCATTAGAACTGTGAATAAAAATTTTGATATTTTTGAGGAATTAATGGGCTTTTACGTGATTCCGAACACTGAGATCAAAACTTAAAAAGGGAGAGAGTGAGTCATTCATTAATTTATTTCAGTGTTCAGAGGCCCCCCCCCCCCAATAATTTTGATAAGTCGGCGCCCGTGATCTACTATATCATCGAAGTCCAATTCACGAAGAAGTTCATGTTCAATGCTTAATAAACAAATATTGGATAAGCGATCCTGTCCCATGGCAGCACGAAGCCTGTTTTTCACTCATTTCATTTTTGAGAAAGCACTAGTATCTCCAGATTGTTTTCCATAGAAAAACTCAGTTCAAATACGATGTTATTAGCGAAAGAAAGTTATGTACTTCGTAGGATTATTTATTATCTTAATCGTATCTGAGAATTGATTGTTTGAATAAATGTGCCTTATTTCCACACCACAGCCAAATCAATCCATGATATAAAGTGTACTGAGCTTCAGATATCTACAAACAGATCGACTGAGAGCTGTGCTACAATTGGATCCAGAAGACAATACGACAATGTTGAAGTTTTATATTAATTTTAAAAATACAACTTCTTATGTAATTTTTCACAAGCATAGCCAGCTGGTTAAAATATTTTTTTTGGTGGAGACCCTTCACAGCTTTCTCTTGGTGGGGGTCCCGGGGCAATTGTCCCAGTTGCCCATACGTTAATCCGGCCCTGCTGATACATGTTTTTATGTTTTCAGTGTACCTACCCGCACGCGGAAAGAAATCGATATTCATACTTCGCTTAGCTTTGCCCCCCTAATATCGTTAGAAATCGGCACCTATGTTTTCCGGTGCTGCTTTGCTTGCTTGATTACTTGTTTCTTTTTCTCCTCTAAGTTCTACCTAAATGAAACCTTTTTACAAAGATATTTTTGATTTGGTTACATTTTCCATTTTACCATCCCATTCTTGTCTCGTGCCGACCCTCCGCGATTTAGTGGTTAGCACATCGCGCTATGAGGCCAGGGGTCCCGGATTCGAATCCCAGCCTGGGCATGATTGTTCTTTGTAAATGTTCATCAATTTCATCATATCAACACTCACTCGTCCTTGTTGTCGCGATTAGCCTAAACAGGAAGCAAAGCAACGTAAAATAACAATTGCACAACCAGTCTTGTCTCGTGTATTCATCCCTCTCCACTCTTTTTACAATGTGCTGTAGTAGGTCTACTGTGCTTTCTACATCCCCGTTTCAAGATAATATGATGGTTCGCAGCTCGACTAAAGAGAGATCTGTGGAGATCGCTGGAAAACCAGTCAGGTTCATTCTGGAACTTCTAATACATATATTGTCTCTCAGGGGTCATTGAAGGTCATGTACCTAGTTCTTTGCTCAATAATATGCCTCAGGTTGCACTATTCATTGACATGTCCGATATTACAAATGCATTACACAAATATGATGAAAATAAATCACACATCATGAATGCAGGGAAAGTTACTTGGAGGAGAGCGGAGGGGGGAAGGGGGGTTATTGGCCATTGAAATGAGTCTGACTGATGACAAATATTAGCAAAAAGAAGTGTATCTGGGTATGACGTGGCGTTAGTCAACATCAAGTAGCAAAAGAGTAGTTTGCAGAGCCTCTGGGCAGGATGGTAGAACGAAGTTACATTAAACTGTAAATCCAGTCCCAATTAGCCTATCTGTGCATAAAATTAAAAAAAAAAAAAAAACTCAAAACTCAATGAGATACGTTATTTCCTAATAATTAGTCCCAGATTTAGTTAAAATCAAATGTTCCATGCTTCAGTAAAATTATTACAAGTACTTATTACTTAGAAATTTATTTCATTAAGGCTATCTCTAAGGTTTCTTATATTAGTTTGACCAAGCAATCTAAATCTTGTAGTTTTTGTGGGGGGGGGGGAGGTGGTATAAATTAAAATGGGTACCTCTGTGGTCTGATACCCGGTAGAGGCACAAGTGGTTAGGATCCCTCTTTAAACTGTAGGTCCAGTCCCGATTAGCCTTACTGTGCATAAAGTGGACTTAAAACTCCCAACTCAACTCAACTCACATGGTACATGCATTTTAGGAGCGGAATGGAAGAAAGTTCATTGTTTACTTAATTTTTGTTAAAGCTGGCTTCCATGGCGGAGTGGTTAGCACTCGCGCTACAGGGATCCCGAGTTCGAATGACGGTCGACCCATGAGTGTTTGTGAGTGTCTCTTCATCAATTTCATCATATCACTCACCCTCATCTTCGCGATTAGCCAAAAGTGGCAGAAAAGCGAAGTAAAATAAACTAAATCAATCAATATTACAGAACGAAAATCACGTCGCCCTAAGGCCGTGTCCCAAAGGTGCAAGACCGTTCTTGAAGCGAGCATCCTCCGAGTATGGTCTTGAGAGTGCTGTCTTGAACTCGTGGACTGGAAGTGAAAGTCTTTCGAATTGCACTTCGACAGCAGCGCCAAATACGATCAGGAGATAAAGCTGAGTCCTCGTTGTTTTCCCCACTTTATAAACACTTGTTTTACACCATAGAAATCACGTCGCATTATCAAATGTTCGTACACTTACACTTCCACACATTAGAAGCACTATAACCAACAACTTGCTGACCCACAAAGTATAGGCCTATTTAACCTGTGTTGCTGACTTTCTACCTCCGCGATTTTAAACAAACGAACAACGAGTGTGGAAATCACGTGACCGAGTCAGCTTCCATCTGCACTGCGAGCTATGCACTTGCGTACTCCTGTTCTTGGCGCTTTCGAACTGTACTAGGTGACGTCACTTCTGCCAAAACCATGCTTCAAGTATGTACTTCGTACCTTTCGGACAGAGCCTGAAGTTTGGCTTCCTAGGAGAGACGGACCACTTTCTTACGCATGACAAAGAGAGAGAGAGAGAGAGAGAGAGAGCAGGAGCTCATTACGCCGTCGACCCTAGCTTCGCCATTTTGAATCACGTGTTCTCTTGTTGCGTTTCGTACACGCCCACATTTTGTTACACGTCATATGATTGGCCTGTCCTCTTCTTCTTCTTTTGAGATTTTAACAGAAAAAGAACGTGGCAGCAGACACTGCCATGTTTGTATGTATATTTTGTTGCCAAGCAAAGATTTCAACATTTGTCGTCATAATGTTTGTGAGAAGGCATACAAACGACACATATTAACAAAAAAAAACATTTTTAGTGAATTATAAGAAGAGAACCACTGGAATACAAATTATGAAAGTAGCTGATGACCTTATAAAGAAGGAAAAGGTATGCTATGGAAACCTATACAGAAATAAGCATGGATACTGATTCAACATTTTCCCATATCAAATGTGTTAGAATAGATTTTAGTTCATATGATTGCAGTGCTGTGTCCATCCTTGAATTTCATGCGTTTTTGCCATTCATATGCATCTGACATCTTAAAAGTTCATTCAAACGGGAGGTGGTACCCAGTCCTTAGTCGAAACACTAGAAATGCAAAACCATTTCTTTCTGATGAAGGCAGCACTAAAGTGTGTCCTTACAGCTCAAGGAATTCCCATTATATTAGATCTTAATTTTTAATGCATATTCGAATACAGACTGTATCTTAAAAAGCACCTTGCCAGAAAAGTGTGAGGGGAATATCCCTTTCGGATATAAATAAATTCCCTCTCTTGCCTTAAAATTCCCTATATTTAGTAAAAAAAAAATACAATATTAATTATAAAAGAAATGCTCACTAATTGTAGGGACATATCCATAAATTTCTATCAAAGGACATGTAAGTGCTTTCTTAGGATAATGTAAAAGCAAATCTAGCACCTAAAAGATCATAAACAGGCTTTTCGAACACTGTTCGAAGAGTGGTTGAATCACGGACTACGTAATTAATAATATTTGGTTCACATTTGACATGAGATTTGTAAAATTGGTTCAATCTTCAGCTTTCATTAACATTTATTTATTTTTGCACTTTTTAGCTCAATTATTACCAGCTGAGTTCATACATAAACGGAAAACAGAGATCTTAATATTTCTGATGTTTATGCTCTCCTACAAGCTAAAAACAGAAACAAGAATTTAGCACATCAATGTGTATCTAGTTTTCCCGTATCCCGCTCATTTTTAGGTTTCTCCTTTTTCCCCTTCCTGTTAAATTTTTGCTTCAGAATTCCCTGTTCCTGGAAAAAAAACAACCTTGAAGCACCACCGGCTCAAATTTCCTTTGCAGTCAAACATTCATACCCGACAACGCTGGAGCCCCCCTCTTGCAGGACCTGTGTCTGGCTGGCCCGTATTCAGTGCAGCCAACCCAAGCATAATGGTGCTAAATCTCGCACAAGTCTAAAAAGTCGTTTGTAAGTTGGGGATATAAATAAAACAAGAGGGCCATTTTTCGTTCTGGTTGAATTTTCTCAAACTTTTCACGTATAACATCGAACCCATGCCATTGGTTGAACCATTAGAATTTGTATTTATGTTTTTGTTATAAATTAATATTAATAATATGAAAATCACAGAACAATTTAGTAGTATGTAGCATAATTTCGGAGTTTAAACGACACCATGGATGTCCAGAAGGGGTAAGGCAAGGAGACACTTCCTGAAAAATGAATGTCAACCATTTTCACACATACAATTTCATTTCAGTCACATCAAATTGTTAATTATTGTAAGGGCGTTGCAGAAAAATGTTACCTTTAAATTGAATTAGTATATTTTGAGAAGAGAAATATACCTACTTTACCCTAACCCCTGAAAAAAAAATACTTTGCTTATCCTCGCTGGTGGAAAGAAACACTGCGGACGTCCATGACCAACACTTTTTCTAAACATGGGGTTTGCAAAGCTGCCGTAAACCTGTGGTAGTAGGTTTACAAACATAGGGTTTGGCCCGCCCTTCTCCTTATATTCCTTGCTCTTCTCCATTAAGATACGGTAGGCACTGCTCCTTCGCGGTCAGAAATTTGTAAGGCAACATTCAGAAGGCTTACAACTATCCGCAAGCAGAAGGCGGGAGTTCCCATGTGCCCTAGTCGATAATAATTGGTTGGTTGGTGGTAAACCCTGCTCAAGATTAGGGATAACATGAACTCAAGGAGACTGGTTGGTATTAAGAGTTTAACGGTCGCATTCCTTGGTGAATGGATTCTGTAAGGGTGGAAGCGGTACCGTCTTTGAAATGGGTGCATGTTGTTCCTGCTTGTGTTTGGGTTTGGGTTGGGAGGGGGGGGGGATGGTGGACTCAGGTCCACCTAGTAGAAACGCTTTTCTTCAATTTTACAGAAGAAACTACTTCGGATATGAGTTTCTATAAGGTTTCCAACGTTGTCTTTCATCGTGGAATATATATGACCGGAAAATCATGTATTTTTCAAGAGAAATATCTCACCGACACACTACTGCCATTGCTTTCGCTACATGTACCGGATGCATCATACCTTTGATGACCTAACCCCCTGTCAGTGTTTCCAACCATTTTTCTTTTTTTAAATTATGCTTGCCTAACCTAAGGAAACCTAACCAAACCTTATCGGATAAGATTCGTGGGGCTATCCGCGAATGGTTCGTGGTGCTATCCGTCAGCTACCCGTGCATAATGTACAATTTGCACACGGGACGAACACGCTATTAGGTATTTTTTCTGTGAAGAAGGTTGGAAACACTGCATACGTACAACGCTAGTCAATTTCTGTCCGCCATATTGTGTGTTACGGAAGTGAAAAAAGGAATAACAAAAACTACTCTCTATGTGAAAAACTGTGTTTGTTTTCGTGTAAAAAGCATAATGGCACCTTGAACTATGTTCCGCAGTACACAATTGGTAAGTACGAACCATGCAAAACACAAAATTTCCGATTCTAGTGTGTCTCCGATATAACGAACTGTTAACGATTTATGTTCAGATAGCATTCATTATTTTAGGCCGAACCAAAAACCCTCTTATTTCAGTGCATATGTCTCACACAACTATGAAATAAGAGGGATTATATGCTACCAACGAATATCGAACCGCTAAACATATAATTGTAACTTACATAAAGAGACGTTTTCATGTTCCTGCATTTTATGCATGATTCAATATCCGATTCTTATTTGTTTGTAAAAATATATTGCAAATGCCATTTCATTTTATCACATAGTTTTGCATATATTTTTATCGTCCTACACAATCAACTCTTCTTTCAATTTCCTGTAATGAAAACTACGATTGTTAGGATAAATTTGGGACGACATGTGTCACTAAGTGTGTTTCAAAGTAGTTAATTTAAAATAGACAATGAACCGACGTAAAATATTCCATTCGATGCACAGGGTAATTCCAAAGAAACTTATACTTTGAAATGACTAACTTGTGATGTTATTGAGATATGCTAATATGTTGTGCATGAATGTCAAGAGTAACCGAACAAGTTTTATCTGAGCGACACCCTGCAACCGTAGTACCTCTCATTTACACCACGCGACAACATCTTCCGAAAATGGCTGCTACCCCGATGGTTACCTCTCTTGTGTTATGATTTTTTAAAACTTCTGTATCTGTTACAGCAGTCGTCGCAAGTTCAGGTTCGAATCAGAGAGGCTCAACGTAGCAGTCTTCAGGTCTGAATAGCACGATATGCAGATCATTTTCTTTGGTGGGAATTTTCGGGGATCTCTTCTAACTGTTTCCCAGATGTTGATGGCCTGATTCTTACTGCACAAAGTTAATTACTCCAATAGCATTCCTAGTGTTTCCAAGTGATCATTGTTTCCAGTCTCGATTTACATTTCAATTAACCTCATCTAAGAATGCCACTGACACTTTACAACAATATCTCAATTGTAATCCCAATAATGTAATATCTGAACTATGCATTAACAATGTTAGAAATTATTGAATTCTCTGACACTTACTTAACAATTCAATATGCATGTGTATGTTTGTTTGTATATTTTGTTGCCTAGCAACGATTTTAACATTTGTTGTCATAATGTTTGTGAGAATGCATATAAACGACACATATTAACAAACAGAAAAACATTCTTAGTGAAATATAAGAAGAGAACCACTGGAATACAAAGTATGAAAGTAGCTGTTGATCTTAAAAAGAAGGAAAAGGTATGCTATTGAAAACTATACAGAAATAAGCATGAATACTGATTCAACATTTTCCCATATCAAATGTGTTAGAATAGATTTTAGTTCATATGATTGCAGTGCTGTGTCCAACCTTGAATTTCATGCGTTTTTGCCATTCATATGCATCTGACATCTTAAAAGTTCATTCAAACGGGAGGTGGTACCCAGTCCTTAGTCAAGACGCTAGCAATGCAAAACCATTTCTTTCTGATGAAGGCAGCACTAAAGTGTGTCCTTACAGCTCAAGGAATTCCCATTATATTAGATCTTAATTTTTAATGCATATTCGAATACAGGCTATATCTAATCAATGCTTGAAAAGTACCTTGCCAGAAAAGTTGTGTAAACATGATCATAATTTGATGGGTTGGATAATTTGTTACATGTTGTAGATACATGCTCACAATCTAAGAGGTACTTTTACAATAGTTGTTGCTATTTGTATATACTCATTTTCAAGCTTAGATCCTAGTTCGAAAAGTGTTGTAACCACAAGAAGCTTGGGAATCTTGTAGACCAAATGAAAATAACATTTTAGTCGATAATAATTGGTTGGTTGGTTGGGGTTGGTTGGTGGTAAACCCTGCTCAAGATTAGGGATAACGTGAACCCCAGGGAAGGTGGTTGGTAGGATGGTTGGTTGGTATTAAGAGTTTAACTGTCGCATTCCTTGGTGAATGGATTCGGTAGGGGTGGAAGTGGTACCGTCTTTGAAATGGGTGCATGTTGTTCCTGCTTGTGTTTGGGTTTGGGTTGGGAGGGGGGGATTGTGGACTCAGGTCCACCTAGTAGTAAAGCTTTTCTTTAATTTTACAGAAGAAACTACTTCGGATATGAGTTTCTATAAGGTTTCCAACGTTGTCTTTCATCGTGGAATATATATGACCGGAAAATCATGTATTTTTCAAGAGAAATATCTCACCGACACACTACTGCCATTGCTTTCGATACATGTACTGGATGCATCATACGTTTGATGACGTAACACCCTGTCAGTGTTTCCAACCCTTTTTCTTTTTTTAAATTATGCTTGCCTAACCTAAGGAAACCTAACAAACCTTATCGGATAAGATTGGTGGGGCTATCCGTGAATGGTTCGTGGGGCTATCCGTCAGCTACCCGTGCATAATGTACAATTTGCACAAGTGACGAACACGCTATTAGGTATTTTTCTGTGAAGAAGGTTGGAAACACTGCATACGTACAACGCTAGTCAATTTCTGTCAGCCATATTGTGTGTTACGGAAGTGAAAAAAGGAATAACAAAAACTACTCTCTATGTGAAAAACTGTGTTTGTTTTCGTGTAAAAAAAGCATAATGGCACCTTGAACTATGTTCCGCAGTACACAATTGGTAAGTACGAACCATGCAAAACACAAAATTTCCGATTCTAGTGTGTCTCCGATATAACGAACTGTTAACGATTTATGTTCAGATACCATTCATTATTTTAGGCCGAACCAAAAACTCTCTTATTTCAGTGCATATGTCTCACACAACTATGAAATAAGAGGGATTATATGCTACCAACGAATATCGAACCGCTAAACATATAATTGTAACTTACATAAAGAGACGTTTTCATGTTTCTGCATTTTATGCATGATTCAATATCCGATTCTTATTTGTTTGTAAAAATATATTGCAAATGCCATTTCATTTTATCACATAGTTTTGCATATATTTTTATCGTCCTACACAATCAACTCTTCTTTCAATTTCCTGTAATGAAAACTACGATTGTTAGGATAAATTTGGGACGACATGTGTCACTAAGTGTGTTTCAAAGTAGTTAATTTAAAATAGACAATGAACCGACGTAAAATATTCCATTCGATGCACAGGGTAATTCCAAAGAAACTTATACTTTGAAATGACTAACTTGTGATGTTATTGAGATATGCTAATATGTTGTGCATGAATGTCAAGAGTAACCGAACAAGTTTTATCTGAGCGACACCCTGCAACCGTAGTACCTCTCATTTACACCACGCGACAACATCTTCCGAAAATGGCTGCTACCCCGATGGTTGCCTCTCTTGTGTTATGATTTTTTAAAACTTCTGTATCTGTTACAGCAGTCGTCGCAAGTTCAGGTTCGAATCAGAGAGGCTCAACGTAGCAGTCTTCAGGTCTGAATGGCACGATATGCAGATCATTTTCTTTGGTGGGAATTTTCGGGGATCTCTTCTAACTGTTTCCCAGATGTTGATGGCCTGATTCTTACTGCACAAAGTTAATTACTCCAATAGCATTCCTAGTGTTTCCAAGTGATCATTGTTTCCAGTCTCGATTTACATTTCAAGTAACCTCATCTAAGAATGCCACTGACACTTTACAACAATATCTCAATTGTAATCCCAATAATGTAATATCTGAACTATGCATTAACAATGTTAGTAATTATTGAATTCTCTGACACTTACTTAACAATTCAATATGCATGTGTATGTTTGTTTGTATATTTTGTTGCCTAGCAACGATTTTAACATTTGTTGTCATAATGTTTGTGAGAATGCATATAAACGACACATATTAACAAACAGAAAAACATTCTTAGTGAAATATAAGAAGAGAACCACTGGAATACAAAGTATGAAAGTAGCTGTTGATTTTAAAAAGAAGGAAAAGGTATGCTATTGAAAACTATACAGAAATAAGCATGAATACTGATTCAACATTTTCCCATATCAAATGTGTTAGAATAGATTTTAGTTCATATGATTGCAGTGCTGTGTCCACAGGGACGGCGACAGGGGTGGGCACGGGTGGGCAATTGCCCACCCAAAAACTGCTGTGCCCACCCGACTGCCCACCCAATCAAATTCAATAATTATATACACTTGGAAAAATGCTAATGGTTCAATAAATAAGTTTATTATGGTGTTCACTCCATGTATATTTTACTTGTGAATATTATCTATATTAGAGACAAGTTCACATAATACCATTCAGTAAAGAGCTTTGTTGTCCTTTTCCGAAACACTAATTTAATGAATTGTTTACGAAAGTCAGAGTAAATAATAGAAGTTGAATGGAATTAATTTAAGCTTTTCTTTCAACTTCCTTAACTTTATCATTGGAAAGCGAAAAGAATTTCCAAATATTTTGAAACAAAAACTGTGATCTAATGCCCACGTGTATGCTTAAGCAGCCAATAGGCTTAGGAGGCTTTATGCGAGGCGCAAAATTGTGCAGAATATGATCAAGATTAGAGCAGGATTATGGGCCTGAGGGCTGCAGCTACTGCTTTCAAAATGTGCCACATAATGAAAAGAAATAGATACTTGAAATGTGGCAAAAATTTAGAAATATAATTAACTGTCTGCCATAACTTGGTCAAAAAGTTATAAGTGAAACTGAATGTAGAAGGGTTGGAGTAGAGTTGCTTGATGTTGTAAACTCCAGGCTTCCGACCTGGGTATGATTAAGGTAATCTGTTAAACAAATAAAAATCTCTTCTTCGCGTTGCTTCCTCCAGCAACACACAGAGTTGTTTAGTTAGGTCTCTATTGAAATACTAAGACAGAGGTAATTGGATATGTCCCTTTCATCATCACGATTTTATATACCTGTCATCTAATTTCGATATGGTATCCAAAATAAAAAAAATATAACAATTTTATATTCGTTCTACTAATAAGAAGAAATCACAAAAGAATATTTTGATAAAACAGATCTGTAGGTTTAAAAAATAGCTGCAGAATTATTGACTTGATAATGAATGAATTAAAATTTTTGGTTGCGTTGGCACTTCAGGCCATTCTGCATCCTTCAAAACTTGATAATGAGTTAGCAACCGTATTTAGAAATCTTACATGAGTTGTTGTTTTAAGTCTACTTTATGCACAGATAGACTAATCGGGACTGGACCTACAGTTTAAAGTGGGGTCCGAACCACTATGTGCCTCCACCAGTTATTGAACGCGGGACCCCTAGATCCCTCTATGGCATCAGGGAAGCAAAAAAATCTTTTTACAGATACATTTTGTCAGTTCTGTAGTCATGTGATTTTTCTTGTGGTTAACTTATATAGAATAGGGACGAAATTTTAGAACTTTGTGCATCATAACATAATACATACAATGTTATTTATTTATTTATTACTTTTCGGTGATATTTTGCAAAAATGTCCTTCTTTAGCCTAGGTAAATATAATGCAGAATAAACTAAGAATTTGATTTAAACCCGGGTTCTTGTTTTTCTTTAAATTTTGCTAATAAAATATTATCCATACTTATTTCAAACGCTGAGCTGTAGTGGGTGCTCGGAATGCACACATGATGTAGTGACACTTATATTCAGGTCAGATTGATATTAGTTATTATGTATTAATTTTAATGTGCGAATTAATTAATGTTTAAACGATGTTTTTCATTTTATTGCAAGAGGTTTTACTATTCATTTTTTTCACTAAGTGGTTTACCACCGTATTATGTGAGGGACTCGATTAGCCATTTAGAAATAAGTAATTAACAGTGTGCGTGTGAAACAAGGTGGCGAACACATTATGTTTGCATTTCTCAGTTCGTCGATTTCATCAACTACGTGAATCTTGCGATTCACGATTATTGGTAGTACACGACACTCGAAACACGATGGGGACATTTTAGAATGAAGAGTCTTGAATTTCAATCCGCATTTATTGGAAATTCTTTGTCTTGGCCAGTTTGTAAATGCTGTAAATACTTCTTTCAGCCATAGGTGTGCGCACGGAGGTGCCAAAGGTACATGGCTACTCAAATTGTCTTCTCAAAAAATTTAAAAAAATATGTTGAACTACCATTAAAATAATGAAAATAATATGCGTGGCAAGAAAGTATGGAATTTCGTTTCATTTGAAATGACCAGCTTGCTCTCTGTGGTTTTCTCTTTCTCCACAAAACAATGTGTATTTCTTTACTATAGTAATCAGTAATAACGTAGTAAAGAAATTATATTTTCCTTTATAAATCGCAGAGCCCCTTCACATATCGGCCCCTACTTATTATTCTCCCGAGGACCGATTTTTTCATTAATGCAACCTTCCAACATTTCCAATTAGACTTTCATGTTCAAAAACTTTAATGAATGCTCTCTTTCCCTTCTCTTTCAATGACAAGTGTATCAATTTTCAGATTTTGCTTGCATCTGAATTCTACGTTTTCAAATGATATATAGCATATGGCATTAACTATCCACTGACCAGGTGCAGCAATATATTTTATGAAGTAATGTGCATTATAAAACATGGTAGAATTGAATCTACAGATGTATTTCGTGAGAGTAATTTAGCTGATAGTACCTGCAGAAATATAGTCTTGTATTTATCATTTTAGTTGTTTACTTTCAATAATTAAAATATCGACACAGTGATAGTGAAACCTGTGCTAAAGTGATAACAAATACTCATTCTATAATGTTAAAATTTCATGTTCATATACCTAATAGTTTCTGTTAAAGGAACATGAAGTTACAACCATTAGGCTAGCCTTGTCCAGATAGGTAACTGAAACATCCCTTTAGGCACTCCAAAATAAATTAGTCAGCGCACACCTATGCTTACAATATCGCAAGTATAATTATTCTTTTGTATTTTGCCAGATAAGACTCCCAAGTTGTTGTTTTCAATTCAGGTGGCAACCTTGCTACGCGTCCCTGGAAATTAAATCAGAGCGATCGTTTGGTGAGTTGGGTTGCATACACACAGATTAGATTTTCAACGCTCTTACGTACATCAGAAACTAAGCACTTTCGAGGTTACGTGTATGAGGAAAGATTCCTTTTTTTTTTATATATCTACCAGCATCCAACCGTTGTTGAAGTTGTTTTAGGACACCCTGTATATGTTGGATGGGGGGCATGAGTGCATGTAAAACTCATATAAGGTCTTACATTTATACTGCCCACCCTAATTTATGAATATACAGCTTCTGCCCACCCGGTGGAAAATTTCTGGCGCCGCCCATGTGTGTCCATCCTTGAATTTCATGAGTTTGTGCCATTCATATGTATCTGACATCTTAAAATTTCATTCAAAGGATGTGGTACCCAGTCCTTAGTCGAAACACTAGAAATGCAAAACCATTTCTTTCTGATGAAGGCAGCACTAAAGTGTGTCCTTACAGCTCAAGGATTTCCCATTATATTAGATCTTAATTTTTATTGCATATTCGAATACAGGCTATATCTAATCAATGCTTGAAAAGTACCTTGCCAGAAAAGTTGTGTAAACATGATCATAATTTGATGGGTTGGATAGTTTGTTACATGTTGTAGATACATGCTCACAATCTAAGAGGTACTTTTACAATAGTTGTTGCTATTTGTATATACTCATTTTCAAGCTTAGATCCTAGTTCGAAAAGTGTTGTAACCACAAGAAGCTTGGGAATCTTGTAGACCAAATGAAAATAACATTTTAGTCGATAATAATTGGTTGGTTGGTTGGGGTTGGTTGGTGGTAAACCCTGCTCAAGATTAGGGATAACGTGAACCCCAGGGAAGGTGGTTGGTAGGATGGTTGGTTGGTATTAAGAGTTTAACTGTCGCATTCCTTGGTGAATGGATTCGGTAGGGGTGGAAGTGGTACCGTCTTTGAAATGGGTGCATGTTGTTCCTGCTTGTGTTTGGGTTTGGGTTGGGAGGGGGGGATTGTGGACTCAGGTCCACCTAGTAGTAAAGCTTTTCTTTAATTTTACAGAAGAAACTACTTCGGATATGAGTTTCTATAAGGTTTCCAACGTTGTCTTTCATCGTGGAATATATATGACCGGAAAATCATGTATTTTTCAAGAGCAATATCTCACCGACACACAACTGCCATTGCTTTCGATACATGTACTGGATGCATCATACGTTTGATGACGTAACACCCTGTCAGTGTTTCAACCCTTTTTCTTTTTTTAAATTATGCTTGCCTAACCTAAGGAAACCTAACAAACCTTATCGGATAAGATTGGTGGGGCTATCCGTGAATGGTTCGTGGGGCTATCCGTCAGCTACCCGTGCATAATGTACAATTTGCACAAGTGACGAACACGCTATTAGGTATTTTTCTGTGAAGAAGGTTGGAAACACTGAATACGTACAACGCTAGTCAATTTCTGTCCGCCATATTGTGTGTTACGGAAGTGAAAAAAGGAATAACAAAAACTACTCTCTATGTGAAAAACTGTGTTTGTTTTCGTGTAAAAAGCATAATGGCACCTTGAACTATGTTCCGCAGTACACAATTGGTAAGTACGAACCATGCAAAACACAAAATTTCCGATTCTAGTGTGTCTCCGATATAACGAACTGTTAACGATTTATGTTCAGATAGCATTCATTATTTTAGGCCGAACCAAAAACCCTCTTATTTCAGTGCATATGTCTCACACAACTATGAAATAAGAGGGATTATATGCTACCAACGAATATCGAATCGCTAAACATATAATTGTAACTTACATAAAGAGACGTTTTCATGTTCCTGCATTTTATACATGATTCAATATCCGATTCTTATTTGTTTGTAAAAATATATTGCAAATGCCATTTCATTTTATCACATAGTTTTGCATATATTTTTATCGTCCTACACAATCAACTCTTCTTTCAATTTCCTGTAATGAAAACTACGATTGTTAGGATAAATTTGGGACGACATGTGTCACTAAGTGTGTTTCAAAGTAGTTAATTTAAAATAGACAATGAACCGACGTAAAATATTCCATTCGATGCACAGGGTAATTCCAAAGAAACTTATACTTTGAAATGACTAACTTGTGATGTTATTGAGATATGCTAATATGTTGTGCATGAATGTCAAGAGTAACCGAACAAGTTTTATCTGAGCGACACCCTGCAACCGTAGTACCTCTCATTTACACCACGCGACAACATCTTCCGAAAATGGCTGCTACCCCGATGGTTACCTCTCTTGTGTTATGATTTTTTAAAACTTCTGTATCTGTTACAGCAGTCGTCGCAAGTTCAGGTTCGAATCAGAGAGACTCAACGTAGCAGTCTTCAGGTCTGAATAGCACGATATGCAGATCATTTTCTTTGGTGGGAATTTTCGGGGATCTCTTCTAACTGTTTCCCAGATGTTGATGGCCTGATTCTTACTGCACAAAGTTAATTACTCCAATAGCATTCCTAGTGTTTCCAAGTGATCATTGTTTCCAGTCTCGATTTACATTTCAATTAACCTCATCTAAGAATGCCACTGACACTTTACAACAATATCTCAATTGTAATCCCAATAATGTAATATCTGAACTATGCTTTAACAATGTTAGAAATTATTGAATTCTCTGACACTTACTTAACAATTCAATATGCATGTGTATGTTTGTTTGTATATTTTGTTGCCTAGCAACGATTTTAACATTTGTTGTCATAATGTTTGTGAGAATGCATATAAACGACACATATTAACAAACAGAAAAACATTCTTAGTGAAATATAAGAAGAGAACCACTGGAATACAAAGTATGAAAGTAGCTGTTGATCTTAAAAAGAAGGAAAAGGTATGCTATTGAAAACTATACAGAAATAAGCATGAATACTGATTCAACATTTTCCCATATCAAATGTGTTAGAATAGATTTTAGTTCATATGATTGCACTGCTGTGTCCAACCTTGAATTTCATGCGTTTTTGCCATTCATATGCATCTGACATCTTAAAAGTTCATTCAAACGGGAGGTGGTACCCAGTCCTTAGTCAAGACGCTAGCAATGCAAAACCATTTCTTTCTGATGAAGGCAGCACTAAAGTGTGTCCTTACAGCTCAAGGAATTCCCATTATATTAGATCTTAATTTTTAATGCATATTCGAATACAGGCTCTATCTAATCAATGCTTGAAAAGTACCTTGCCAGAAAAGTTGTGTAAACATGATCATAATTTGATGGGTTGGATAGTTTGTTACATGTTGTAGATACATGCTCACAATCTAAGAGGTACTTTTACAATAGTTGTTGCTATTTGTATATACTCATTTTCAAGCTTAGATCCTAGTTCGAAAAGTGTTGTAACCACAAGAAGCTTGGGAATCTTGTAGACCAAATGAAAATAACATTTTAGTCGATAATAATTGGTTGGTTGGTTGGGGTTGGTTGGTGGTAAACCCTGCTCAAGATTAGGGATAACGTGAACCCCAGGGAAGGTGGTTGGTAGGATGGTTGGTTGGTATTAAGAGTTTAACTGTCGCATTCCTTGGTGAATGGATTCGGTAGGGGTGGAAGTGGTACCGTCTTTGAAATGGGTGCATGTTGTTCCTGCTTGTGTTTGGGTTTGGGTTGGGAGGGGGGGATTGTGGACTCAGGTCCACCTAGTAGTAAAGCTTTTCTTTAATTTTACAGAAGAAACTACTTCGGATATGAGTTTCTATAAGGTTTCCAACGTTGTCTTTCATCGTGGAATATATATGACCGGAAAATCATGTATTTTTCAAGAGAAATATCTCACCGACACACTACTGCCATTGCTTTCGATACATGTACTGGATGCATCATACGTTTGATGACGTAACACCCTGTCAGTGTTTCCAACCCTTTTTCTTTTTTTTAAATTATGCTTGCCTAACCTAAGGAAACCTAACAAACCTTATCGGATAAGATTGGTGGGGCTATCCGTGAATGGTTCGTGGGGCTATCCGTCAGCTACCCGTGCATAATGTACAATTTGCACAAGTGACGAACACGCTATTAGGTATTTTTCTGTGAAGAAGGTTGGAAACACTGCATACGTACAACGCTAGTCAATTTCTGTCCGCCATATTGTGTGTTACGGAAGTGAAAAAAGGAATAACAAAAACTACTCTCTATGTGAAAAACTGTGTTTGTTTTCGTGTAAAAAGCATAATGGCACCTTGAACTATGTTCCGCAGTACACAATTGGTAAGTACGAACCATGCAAAACACAAAATTTCCGATTCTAGTGTGTCTCCGATATAACGAACTGTTAACGATTTATGTTCAGATAGCATTCATTATTTTAGGCCGAACCAAAAACCCTCTTATTTCAGTGCATATGTCTCACACAACTATGAAATAAGAGGGATTATATGCTACCAACGAATATCGAATCGCTAAACATATAATTGTAACTTACATAAAGAGACGTTTTCATGTTCCTGCATTTTATACATGATTCAATATCCGATTCTTATTTGTTTGTAAAAATATATTGCAAATGCCATTTCATTTTATCACATAGTTTTGCATATATTTTTATCGTCCTACACAATCAACTCTTCTTTCAATTTCCTGTAATGAAAACTACGATTGTTAGGATAAATTTGGGACGACATGTGTCACTAAGTGTGTTTCAAAGTAGTTAATTTAAAATAGACAATGAACCGACGTAAAATATTCCATTCGATGCACAGGGTAATTCCAAAGAAACTTATACTTTGAAATGACTAACTTGTGATGTTATTGAGATATGCTAATATGTTGTGCATGAATGTCAAGAGTAACCGAACAAGTTTTATCTGAGCGACACCCTGCAACTGTAGTACCTCTCATTTACACCACGCGACAACATCTTCCGAAAATGGCTGCTACCCCGATGGTTGCCTCTCTTGTGTTATGATTTTTTAAAACTTCTGTATCTGTTACAGCAGTCGTCGCAAGTTCAGGTTCGAATCAGAGAGGCTCAACGTAGCAGTCTTCAGGTCTGAATAGCACGATATGCAGATCATTTTCTTTGGTGGGTTTTTTCGGGGATCTCTTCTGTTTCCCAGATGTTGATGGCCTGATTCTTACTGCACAAAGTTAATTACTCCAATAGCATTCCTAGTGTTTCCAAGTGATCATTGTTTCCAGTCTCGATTTACATTTCAATTAACCTCATCTAAGAATGCCACTGACACTTTACAACAATATCTCAATTGTAATCCCAATAATGTAATATCTGAACTATGCATTAACAATGTTAGTAATTATTGAATTCTCTGACACTTACTTAACAATTCAATATGCATGTGTATGTTTGTTTGTATATTTTGTTGCCTAGCAACGATTTTAACATTTGTTGTCATAATGTTTGTGAGAATGCATATAAACGACACATATTAACAAACAGAAAAACATTCTTAGTGAAATATAAGAAGAGAACCACTGGAATACAAAGTATGAAAGTAGCTGTTGATCTTAAAAAGAAGGAAAAGGTATGCTATTGAAAACTATACAGAAATAAGCATGAATACTGATTCAACATTTTCCCATATCAAATGTGTTAGAATAGATTTTAGTTCATATGATTGCAGTGCTGTGTCCATCCTTGAATTTCATGAGTTTGTGCCATTCATATGTATCTGACATCTTAAAATTTCATTCAAAGGGGAGGTGGTACCCAGTCCTTAGTCGAAACACTAGAAATGCAAAACCATTTCTTTCTGATGAAGGCAGCACTAAAGTGTGTCCTTACAGCTCAAGGATTTCCCATTATATTAGATCTTAATTTTTAATGCATATTCGAATACAGGCTATATCTAATCAATGCTTGAAAAGTACCTTGCCAGAAAAGTTGTGTAAACATGATCATAATTTGATGGGTTGGATAGTTTGTTACATGTTGTAGATACATGCTCACAATCTAAGAGGTACTTTTACAATAGTTCTTGCTATTTGTATATACTCATTTTCAAGCTTAGATCCTAGTTCGAAAAGTGTTGTAACCACAAGAAGCTTGGGAATGTTGTAGACCAAATGAAAATAACATTTTAGTCGATAATAATTGGTTGGTTGGTTGGGGTTGGTTGGTGGTAAACCCTGCTCAAGATTAGGGATAACGTGAACCCCAGGGAAGGTGGTTGGTAGGATGGTTGGTTGGTATTAAGAGTTTAACTGTCGCATTCCTTGGTGAATGGATTCGGTAGGGGTGGAAGTGGTACCGTCTTTGAAATGGGTGCATGTTGTTCCTGCTTGTGTTTGGGTTTGGGTTGGGAGGGGGGGATTGTGGACTCAGGTCCACCTAGTAGTAAAGCTTTTCTTTAATTTTACAGAAGAAACTACTTCGGATATGAGTTTCTATAAGGTTTCCAACGTTGTCTTTCATCGTGGAATATATATGACCGGAAAATCATGTATTTTTCAAGAGAAATATCTCACCGACACACTACTGCCATTGCTTTCGATACATGTACTGGATGCATCATACGTTTGATGACGTAACACCCTGTCAGTGTTTCCAACCCTTTTTCTTTTTTTAAATTATGCTTGCCTAACCTAAGGAAACCTAACAAACCTTATCGGATAAGATTGGTGGGGCTATCCGTGAATGGTTCGTGGGGCTATCCGTCAGCTACCCGTGCATAATGTACAATTTGCACAAGTGACGAACACGCTATTAGGTATTTTTCTGTGAAGAAGGTTGGAAACACTGCATACGTACAACGCTAGTCAATTTCTGTCAGCCATATTGTGTGTTACGGAAGTGAAAAAAGGAATAACAAAAACTACTCTCTATGTGAAAAACTGTGTTTGTTTTCGTGTAAAAAAAGCATAATGGCACCTTGAACTATGTTCCGCAGTACACAATTGGTAAGTACGAACCATGCAAAACACAAAATTTCCGATTCTAGTGTGTCTCCGATATAACGAACTGTTAACGATTTATGTTCAGATACCATTCATTATTTTAGGCCGAACCAAAAACTCTCTTATTTCAGTGCATATGTCTCACACAACTATGAAATAAGAGGGATTATATGCTACCAACGAATATCGAACCGCTAAACATATAATTGTAACTTACATAAAGAGACGTTTTCATGTTTCTGCATTTTATGCATGATTCAATATCCGATTCTTATTTGTTTGTAAAAATATATTGCAAATGCCATTTCATTTTATCACATAGTTTTGCATATATTTTTATCGTCCTACACAATCAACTCTTCTTTCAATTTCCTGTAATGAAAACTACGATTGTTAGGATAAATTTGGGACGACATGTGTCACTAAGTGTGTTTCAAAGTAGTTAATTTAAAATAGACAATGAACCGACGTAAAATATTCCATTCGATGCACAGGGTAATTCCAAAGAAACTTATACTTTGAAATGACTAACTTGTGATGTTATTGAGATATGCTAATATGTTGTGCATGAATGTCAAGAGTAACCGAACAAGTTTTATCTGAGCGACACCCTGCAACCGTAGTACCTCTCATTTACACCACGCGACAACATCTTCCGAAAATGGCTGCTACCCCGATGGTTGCCTCTCTTGTGTTATGATTTTTTAAAACTTCTGTATCTGTTACAGCAGTCGTCGCAAGTTCAGGTTCGAATCAGAGAGGCTCAACGTAGCAGTCTTCAGGTCTGAATGGCACGATATGCAGATCATTTTCTTTGGTGGGAATTTTCGGGGATCTCTTCTAACTGTTTCCCAGATGTTGATGGCCTGATTCTTACTGCACAAAGTTAATTACTCCAATAGCATTCCTAGTGTTTCCAAGTGATCATTGTTTCCAGTCTCGATTTACATTTCAAGTAACCTCATCTAAGAATGCCACTGACACTTTACAACAATATCTCAATTGTAATCCCAATAATGTAATATCTGAACTATGCATTAACAATGTTAGTAATTATTGAATTCTCTGACACTTACTTAACAATTCAATATGCATGTGTATGTTTGTTTGTATATTTTGTTGCCTAGCAACGATTTTAACATTTGTTGTCATAATGTTTGTGAGAATGCATATAAACGACACATATTAACAAACAGAAAAACATTCTTAGTGAAATATAAGAAGAGAACCACTGGAATACAAAGTATGAAAGTAGCTGTTGATTTTAAAAAGAAGGAAAAGGTATGCTATTGAAAACTATACAGAAATAAGCATGAATACTGATTCAACATTTTCCCATATCAAATGTGTTAGAATAGATTTTAGTTCATATGATTGCAGTGCTGTGTCCACAGGGACGGCGACAGGGGTGGGCACGGGTGGGCAATTGCCCACCCAAAAACTGCTGTGCCCACCCGACTGCCCACCCAATCAAATTCAATAATTATATACACTTGGAAAAATGCTAATGGTTCAATAAATAAGTTTATTATGGTGTTCACTCCATGTATATTTTACTTGTGAATATTATCTATATTAGAGACAAGTTCACATAATACCATTCAGTAAAGAGCTTTGTTGTCCTTTTCCGAAACACTAATTTAATGAATTGTTTACGAAAGTCAGAGTAAATAATAGAAGTTGAATGGAATTAATTTAAGCTTTTCTTTCAACTTCCTTAACTTTATCATTGGAAAGCGAAAAGAATTTCCAAATATTTTGAAACAAAAACTGTGATCTAATGCCCACGTGTATGCTTAAGCAGCCAATAGGCTTAGGAGGCTTTATGCGAGGCGCAAAATTGTGCAGAATATGATCAAGATTAGAGCAGGATTATGGGCCTGAGGGCTGCAGCTACTGCTTTCAAAATGTGCCACATAATGAAAAGAAATAGATACTTGAAATGTGGCAAAAATTTAGAAATATAATTAACTGTCTGCCATAACTTGGTCAAAAAGTTATAAGTGAAACTGAATGTAGAAGGGTTGGAGTAGAGTTGCTTGATGTTGTAAACTCCAGGCTTCCGACCTGGGTATGATTAAGGTAATCTGTTAAACAAATAAAAATCTCTTCTTCGCGTTGCTTCCTCCAGCAACACACAGAGTTGTTTAGTTAGGTCTCTATTGAAATACTAAGACAGAGGTAATTGGATATGTCCCTTTCATCATCACGATTTTATATACCTGTCATCTAATTTCGATATGGTATCCAAAATAAAAAAATATAACAATTTTATATTCGTTCTACTAATAAGAAGAAATCACAAAAGAATATTTTGATAAAACAGATCTGTAGGTTTAAAAAATAGCTGCAGAATTATTGACTTGATAATGAATGAATTAAAATTTTTGGTTGCGTTGGCACTTCAGGCCATTCTGCATCCTTCAAAACTTGATAATGAGTTAGCAACCGTATTTAGAAATCTTACATGAGTTGTTGTTTTAAGTCTACTTTATGCACAGATAGACTAATCGGGACTGGACCTACAGTTTAAAGTGGGGTCCGAACCACTATGTGCCTCCACCAGTTATTGAACGCGGGACCCCTAGATCCCTCTATGGCATCAGGGAAGCAAAAAAATCTTTTTACAGATACATTTTGTCAGTTCTGTAGTCATGTGATTTTTCTTGTGGTTAACTTATATAGAATAGGGACGAAATTTTAGAACTTTGTGCATCATAACATAATACATACAATGTTATTTATTTATTTATTACTTTTCGGTGATATTTTGCAAAAATGTCCTTCTTTAGCCTAGGTAAATATAATGCAGAATAAACTAAGAATTTGATTTAAACCCGGGTTCTTGTTTTTCTTTAAATTTTGCTAATAAAATATTATCCATACTTATTTCAAACGCTGAGCTGTAGTGGGTGCTCGGAATGCACACATGATGTAGTGACACTTATATTCAGGTCAGATTGATATTAGTTATTATGTATTAATTTTAATGTGCGAATTAATTAATGTTTAAACGATGTTTTTCATTTTATTGCAAGAGGTTTTACTATTCATTTTTTTCACTAAGTGGTTTACCACCGTATTATGTGAGGGACTCGATTAGCCATTTAGAAATAAGTAATTAACAGTGTGCGTGTGAAACAAGGTGGCGAACACATTATGTTTGCATTTCTCAGTTCGTCGATTTCATCAACTACGTGAATCTTGCGATTCACGATTATTGGTAGTACACGACACTCGAAACACGATGGGGACATTTTAGAATGAAGAGTCTTGAATTTCAATCCGCATTTATTGGAAATTCTTTGTCTTGGCCAGTTTGTAAATGCTGTAAATACTTCTTTCAGCCATAGGTGTGCGCACGGAGGTGCCAAAGGTACATGGCTACTCAAATTGTCTTCTCAAAAAATTTAAAAAAATATGTTGAACTACCATTAAAATAATGAAAATAATATGCGTGGCAAGAAAGTATGGAATTTCGTTTCATTTGAAATGACCAGCTTGCTCTCTGTGGTTTTCTCTTTCTCCACAAAACAATGTGTATTTCTTTACTATAGTAATCAGTAATAACGTAGTAAAGAAATTATATTTTCCTTTATAAATCGCAGAGCCCCTTCACATATCGGCCCCTACTTATTATTCTCCCGAGGACCGATTTTTTCATTAATGCAACCTTCCAACATTTCCAATTAGACTTTCATGTTCAAAAACTTTAATGAATGCTCTCTTTCCCTTCTCTTTCAATGACAAGTGTATCAATTTTCAGATTTTGCTTGCATCTGAATTCTACGTTTTCAAATGATATATAGCATATGGCATTAACTATCCACTGACCAGGTGCAGCAATATATTTTATGAAGTAATGTGCATTATAAAACATGGTAGAATTGAATCTACAGATGTATTTCGTGAGAGTAATTTAGCTGATAGTACCTGCAGAAATATAGTCTTGTATTTATCATTTTAGTTGTTTACTTTCAATAATTAAAATATCGACACAGTGATAGTGAAACCTGTGCTAAAGTGATAACAAATACTCATTCTATAATGTTAAAATTTCATGTTCATATACCTAATAGTTTCTGTTAAAGGAACATGAAGTTACAACCATTAGGCTAGCCTTGTCCAGATAGGTAACTGAAACATCCCTTTAGGCACTCCAAAATAAATTAGTCAGCGCACACCTATGCTTACAATATCGCAAGTATAATTATTCTTTTGTATTTTGCCAGATAAGACTCCCAAGTTGTTGTTTTCAATTCAGGTGGCAACCTTGCTACGCGTCCCTGGAAATTAAATCAGAGCGATCGTTTGGTGAGTTGGGTTGCATACACACAGATTAGATTTTCAACGCTCTTACGTACATCAGAAACTAAGCACTTTCGAGGTTACGTGTATGAGGAAAGATTCCTTTTTTTTTTATATATCTACCAGCATCCAACCGTTGTTGAAGTTGTTTTAGGACACCCTGTATATGTTGGATGGGGGGCATGAGTGCATGTAAAACTCATATAAGGTCTTACATTTATACTGCCCACCCTAATTTATGAATATACAGCTTCTGCCCACCCGGTGGAAAATTTCTGGCGCCGCCCATGTGTGTCCATCCTTGAATTTCATGAGTTTGTGCCATTCATATGTATCTGACATCTTAAAATTTCATTCAAAGGGGATGTGGTACCCAGTCCTTAGTCGAAACACTAGAAATGCAAAACCATTTCTTTCTGATGAAGGCAGCACTAAAGTGTGTCCTTACAGCTCAAGGATTTCCCATTATATTAGATCTTAATTTTTATTGCATATTCGAATACAGGCTATATCTAATCAATGCTTGAAAAGTACCTTGCCAGAAAAGTTGTGTAAACATGATCATAATTTGATGGGTTGGATAGTTTGTTACATGTTGTAGATACATGCTCACAATCTAAGAGGTACTTTTACAATAGTTGTTGCTATTTGTATATACTCATTTTCAAGCTTAGATCCTAGTTCGAAAAGTGTTGTAACCACAAGAAGCTTGGGAATCTTGTAGACCAAATGAAAATAACATTTTAGTCGATAATAATTGGTTGGTTGGTTGGGGTTGGTTGGTGGTAAACCCTGCTCAAGATTAGGGATAACGTGAACCCCAGGGAAGGTGGTTGGTAGGATGGTTGGTTGGTATTAAGAGTTTAACTGTCGCATTCCTTGGTGAATGGATTCGGTAGGGGTGGAAGTGGTACCGTCTTTGAAATGGGTGCATGTTGTTCCTGCTTGTGTTTGGGTTTGGGTTGGGAGGGGGGGATTGTGGACTCAGGTCCACCTAGTAGTAAAGCTTTTCTTTAATTTTACAGAAGAAACTACTTCGGATATGAGTTTCTATAAGGTTTCCAACGTTGTCTTTCATCGTGGAATATATATGACCGGAAAATCATGTATTTTTCAAGAGCAATATCTCACCGACACACAACTGCCATTGCTTTCGATACATGTACTGGATGCATCATACGTTTGATGACGTAACACCCTGTCAGTGTTTCAACCCTTTTTCTTTTTTTAAATTATGCTTGCCTAACCTAAGGAAACCTAACAAACCTTATCGGATAAGATTGGTGGGGCTATCCGTGAATGGTTCGTGGGGCTATCCGTCAGCTACCCGTGCATAATGTACAATTTGCACAAGTGACGAACACGCTATTAGGTATTTTTCTGTGAAGAAGGTTGGAAACACTGAATACGTACAACGCTAGTCAATTTCTGTCCGCCATATTGTGTGTTACGGAAGTGAAAAAAGGAATAACAAAAACTACTCTCTATGTGAAAAACTGTGTTTGTTTTCGTGTAAAAAGCATAATGGCACCTTGAACTATGTTCCGCAGTACACAATTGGTAAGTACGAACCATGCAAAACACAAAATTTCCGATTCTAGTGTGTCTCCGATATAACGAACTGTTAACGATTTATGTTCAGATAGCATTCATTATTTTAGGCCGAACCAAAAACCCTCTTATTTCAGTGCATATGTCTCACACAACTATGAAATAAGAGGGATTATATGCTACCAACGAATATCGAATCGCTAAACATATAATTGTAACTTACATAAAGAGACGTTTTCATGTTCCTGCATTTTATACATGATTCAATATCCGATTCTTATTTGTTTGTAAAAATATATTGCAAATGCCATTTCATTTTATCACATAGTTTTGCATATATTTTTATCGTCCTACACAATCAACTCTTCTTTCAATTTCCTGTAATGAAAACTACGATTGTTAGGATAAATTTGGGACGACATGTGTCACTAAGTGTGTTTCAAAGTAGTTAATTTAAAATAGACAATGAACCGACGTAAAATATTCCATTCGATGCACAGGGTAATTCCAAAGAAACTTATACTTTGAAATGACTAACTTGTGATGTTATTGAGATATGCTAATATGTTGTGCATGAATGTCAAGAGTAACCGAACAAGTTTTATCTGAGCGACACCCTGCAACCGTAGTACCTCTCATTTACACCACGCGACAACATCTTCCGAAAATGGCTGCTACCCCGATGGTTACCTCTCTTGTGTTATGATTTTTTAAAACTTCTGTATCTGTTACAGCAGTCGTCGCAAGTTCAGGTTCGAATCAGAGAGACTCAACGTAGCAGTCTTCAGGTCTGAATAGCACGATATGCAGATCATTTTCTTTGGTGGGAATTTTCGGGGATCTCTTCTAACTGTTTCCCAGATGTTGATGGCCTGATTCTTACTGCACAAAGTTAATTACTCCAATAGCATTCCTAGTGTTTCCAAGTGATCATTGTTTCCAGTCTCGATTTACATTTCAATTAACCTCATCTAAGAATGCCACTGACACTTTACAACAATATCTCAATTGTAATCCCAATAATGTAATATCTGAACTATGCTTTAACAATGTTAGAAATTATTGAATTCTCTGACACTTACTTAACAATTCAATATGCATGTGTATGTTTGTTTGTATATTTTGTTGCCTAGCAACGATTTTAACATTTGTTGTCATAATGTTTGTGAGAATGCATATAAACGACACATATTAACAAACAGAAAAACATTCTTAGTGAAATATAAGAAGAGAACCACTGGAATACAAAGTATGAAAGTAGCTGTTGATCTTAAAAAGAAGGAAAAGGTATGCTATTGAAAACTATACAGAAATAAGCATGAATACTGATTCAACATTTTCCCATATCAAATGTGTTAGAATAGATTTTAGTTCATATGATTGCACTGCTGTGTCCAACCTTGAATTTCATGCGTTTTTGCCATTCATATGCATCTGACATCTTAAAAGTTCATTCAAACGGGAGGTGGTACCCAGTCCTTAGTCAAGACGCTAGCAATGCAAAACCATTTCTTTCTGATAAAGGCAGCACTAAAGTGTGTCCTTACAGCTCAAGGATTTCCCATTATATTAGATCTTAATTTTTAATGCATATTCGAATACAGGCTATATCTAATCAATGCTTGAAAAGTACCTTGCCAGAAAAGTTGTGTAAACATGATCATAATTTGATGGGTTGGATAGTTTGTTACATGTTGTAGATACATGCTCACAATCTAAGAGGTACTTTTACAATAGTTCTTGCTATTTGTATATACTCATTTTCAAGCTTAGATCCTAGTTCGAAAAGTGTTGTAACCACAAGAAGCTTGGGAATCTTGTAGACCAAATGAAAATAACATTTTAGTCGATAATAATTGGTTGGTTGGTTGGGGTTGGTTGGTGGTAAACCCTGCTCAAGATTAGGGATAACGTGAACCCCAGGGAAGGTGGTTGGTAGGATGGTTGGTTGGTATTAAGAGTTTAACTGTCGCATTCCTTGGTGAATGGATTCGGTAGGGGTGGAAGTGGTACCGTCTTTGAAATGGGTGCATGTTGTTCCTGCTTGTGTTTGGGTTTGGGTTGGGAGGGGGGGATTGTGGACTCAGGTCCACCTAGTAGTAAAGCTTTTCTTTAATTTTACAGAAGAAACTACTTCGGATATGAGTTTCTATAAGGTTTCCAACGTTGTCTTTCATCGTGGAATATATATGACCGGAAAATCATGTATTTTTCAAGAGAAATATCTCACCGACACACTACTGCCATTGCTTTCGATACATGTACTGGATGCATCATACGTTTGATGACGTAACACCCTGTCAGTGTTTCCAACCCTTTTTCTTTTTTTTAAATTATGCTTGCCTAACCTAAGGAAACCTAACAAACCTTATCGGATAAGATTGGTGGGGCTATCCGTGAATGGTTCGTGGGGCTATCCGTCAGCTACCCGTGCATAATGTACAATTTGCACAAGTGACGAACACGCTATTAGGTATTTTTCTGTGAAGAAGGTTGGAAACACTGCATACGTACAACGCTAGTCAATTTCTGTCCGCCATATTGTGTGTTACGGAAGTGAAAAAAGGAATAACAAAAACTACTCTCTATGTGAAAAACTGTGTTTGTTTTCGTGTAAAAAGCATAATGGCACCTTGAACTATGTTCCGCAGTACACAATTGGTAAGTACGAACCATGCAAAACACAAAATTTCCGATTCTAGTGTGTCTCCGATATAACGAACTGTTAACGATTTATGTTCAGATAGCATTCATTATTTTAGGCCGAACCAAAAACCCTCTTATTTCAGTGCATATGTCTCACACAACTATGAAATAAGAGGGATTATATGCTACCAACGAATATCGAATCGCTAAACATATAATTGTAACTTACATAAAGAGACGTTTTCATGTTCCTGCATTTTATACATGATTCAATATCCGATTCTTATTTGTTTGTAAAAATATATTGCAAATGCCATTTCATTTTATCACATAGTTTTGCATATATTTTTATCGTCCTACACAATCAACTCTTCTTTCAATTTCCTGTAATGAAAACTACGATTGTTAGGATAAATTTGGGACGACATGTGTCACTAAGTGTGTTTCAAAGTAGTTAATTTAAAATAGACAATGAACCGACGTAAAATATTCCATTCGATGCACAGGGTAATTCCAAAGAAACTTATACTTTGAAATGACTAACTTGTGATGTTATTGAGATATGCTAATATGTTGTGCATGAATGTCAAGAGTAACCGAACAAGTTTTATCTGAGCGACACCCTGCAACTGTAGTACCTCTCATTTACACCACGCGACAACATCTTCCGAAAATGGCTGCTACCCCGATGGTTGCCTCTCTTGTGTTATGATTTTTTAAAACTTCTGTATCTGTTACAGCAGTCGTCGCAAGTTCAGGTTCGAATCAGAGAGGCTCAACGTAGCAGTTTTCAGGTCTGAATAGCACGATATGCAGATCATTTTCTTTGGTGGGTTTTTTCGGGGATCTCTTCTGTTTCCCAGATGTTGATGGCCTGATTCTTACTGCACAAAGTTAATTACTCCAATAGCATTCCTAGTGTTTCCAAGTGATCATTGTTTCCAGTCTCGATTTACATTTCAATTAACCTCATCTAAGAATGCCACTGACACTTTACAACAATATCTCAATTGTAATCCCAATAATGTAATATCTGAACTATGCATTAACAATGTTAGTAATTATTGAATTCTCTGACACTTACTTAACAATTCAATATGCATGTGTATGTTTGTTTGTATATTTTGTTGCCTAGCAACGATTTTAACATTTGTTGTCATAATGTTTGTGAGAATGCATATAAACGACACATATTAACAAACAGAAAAACATTCTTAGTGAAATATAAGAAGAGAACCACTGGAATACAAAGTATGAAAGTAGCTGTTGATCTTAAAAAGAAGGAAAAGGTATGCTATTGAAAACTATACAGAAATAAGCATGAATACTGATTCAACATTTTCCCATATCAAATGTGTTAGAATAGATTTTAGTTCATATGATTGCAGTGCTGTGTCCATCCTTGAATTTCATGAGTTTGTGCCATTCATATGTATCTGACATCTTAAAATTTCATTCAAAGGGGAGGTGGTACCCAGTCCTTAGTCGAAACACTAGAAATGCAAAACCATTTCATTCTGATGAAGGCAGCACTAAAGTGTGTCCTTACAGCTCAAGGATTTCCCATTATATTAGATCTTAATTTTTAATGCATATTCGAATACAGGCTATATCTAATCAATGCTTGAAAAGTACCTTGCCAGAAAAGTTGTGTAAACATGATCATAATTTGATGGGTTGGATAGTTTGTTACATGTTGTAGATACATGCTCACAATCTAAGAGGTACTTTTACAATAGTTCTTGCTATTTGTATATACTCATTTTCAAGCTTAGATCCTAGTTCGAAAAGTGTTGTAACCACAAGAAGCTTGGGAATGTTGTAGACCAAATGAAAATAACATTTTAGTCGATAATAATTGGTTGGTTGGTTGGGGTTGGTTGGTGGTAAACCCTGCTCAAGATTAGGGATAACGTGAACCCCAGGGAAGGTGGTTGGTAGGATGGTTGGTTGGTATTAAGAGTTTAACTGTCGCATTCCTTGGTGAATGGATTCGGTAGGGGTGGAAGTGGTACCGTCTTTGAAATGGGTGCATGTTGTTCCTGCTTGTGTTTGGGTTTGGGTTGGGAGGGGGGGATTGTGGACTCAGGTCCACCTAGTAGTAAAGCTTTTCTTTAATTTTACAGAAGAAACTACTTCGGATATGAGTTTCTATAAGGTTTCCAACGTTGTCTTTCATCGTGGAATATATATGACCGGAAAATCATGTATTTTTCAAGAGAAATATCTCACCGACACACTACTGCCATTGCTTTCGATACATGTACTGGATGCATCATACGTTTGATGACGTAACACCCTGTCAGTGTTTCCAACCCTTTTTCTTTTTTTAAATTATGCTTGCCTAACCTAAGGAAACCTAACAAACCTTATCGGATAAGATTGGTGGGGCTATCCGTGAATGGTTCGTGGGGCTATCCGTCAGCTACCCGTGCATAATATACAATTTGCACAAGTGACGAACACGCTATTAGGTATTTTTCTGTGAAGAAGGTTGGAAACACTGCATACGTACAACGCTAGTCAATTTCTGTCAGCCATATTGTGTGTTACGGAAGTGAAAAAAGGAATAACAAAAACTACTCTCTATGTGAAAAACTGTGTTTGTTTTCGTGTAAAAAGCATAATGGCACCTTGAACTATGTTCCGCAGTACACAATTGGTAAGTACGAACCATGCAAAACACAAAATTTCCGATTCTAGTGTGTCTCCGATATAACGAACTGTTAACGATTTATGTTCAGATAGCATTCATTATTTTAGGCCGAACCAAAAACCCTCTTATTTCAGTGCATATGTCTCACACAACTATGAAATAAGAGGGATTATATGCTACCAACGAATATCGAACCGCTAAACATATAATTTTAACTTACATAAAGAGACGTTTTCATGTTCCTGCATTTTATGCATGATTCAATATCCGATTCTTATTTGTTTGTAAAAATATATTGCAAATGCCATTTCATTTTATCACATAGTTTTGCATATATTTTTATCGTCCTACACAATCAACTCTTCTTTCAATTTCCTGTAATGAAAACTACGATTGTTAGGATAAATTTGGGACGACATGTGTCACTAAGTGTGTTTCAAAGTAGTTAATTTAAAATAGACAATGAACCGACGTAAAATATTCCATTCGATGCACAGGGTAATTCCAAAGAAACTTATACTTTGAAATGACTAACTTGTGATGTTATTGAGATATGCTAATATGTTGTGCATGAATGTCAAGAGTAACCGAACAAGTTTTATCTGAGCGACACCCTGCAACCGTAGTACCTCTCATTTACACCACGCGACAACATCTTCCGAAAATGGCTGCTACCCCGATGGTTGCCTCTCTTGTGTTATGATTTTTTAAAACTTCTGTATCTGTTACAGCAGTCGTCGCAAGTTCAGGTTCGAATCAGAGAGACTCAACGTAGCAGTCTTCAGGTCTGAATGGCACGATATGCAGATCATTTTCTTTGGTGGGAATTTTCGGAGATCTCTTCTAACTGTTTCCCAGATGTTGATGGCCTGATTCTTACTGCACAAAGTTAATTACTCCAATAGCATTCCTAGTGTTTCCAAGTGATCATTGTTTCCAGTCTCGATTTATATTTCAATTAACCTCATCTAAGAATGCCACTGACACTTTACAACAATATCTCAATTGTAATCCCAATAATGTAATATCTGAACTATGCATTAACAATGTTAGTAATTATTGAATTCTCTGACACTTACTTAACAATTCAATATGCATGTGTATGTTTGTTTGTATATTTTGTTGCCTAGCAACGATTTTAACATTTGTTGTCATAATGTTTGTGAGAATGCATATAAACGACACATATTAACAAACAGAAAAACATTCTTAGTGAAATATAAGAAGAGAACCACTGGAATACAAAGTATGAAAGTAGCTGTTGATTTTAAAAAGAAGGAAAAGGTATGCTTTTGAAAACTATACAGAAATAAGCATGAATACTGATTCAACATTTTCCCATATCAAATGTGTTAGAATAGATTTTAGTTCATATGATTGCAGTGCTGTGTCCATCCTTGAATTTCATGAGTTTGTGCCATTCATATGTATCTGACATCTTAAAATTTCATTCAAAGGGGAGGTGGTACCCAGTCCTTAGTCGAAACACTAGAAATGCAAAACCATTTCTTTCTGATAAAGGCAGCACTAAAGTGTGTCCTTACAGCTCAAGGATTTCCCATTATATTAGATCTTAATTTTTAATGCATATTCGAATACAGGCTATATCTAATCAATGCTTGAAAAGTACCTTGCCAGAAAAGTTGTGTAAACATGATCATAATTTGATGGGTTGGATAGTTTGTTACATGTTGTAGATACATGCTCACAATCTAAGAGGTACTTTTACAATAGTTCTTGCTATTTGTATATACTCATTTTCAAGCTTAGATCCTAGTTCGAAAAGTGTTGTAACCACAAGAAGCTTGGGAATCTTGTAGACCAAATGAAAATAACATTTTAGTCGATAATAATTGGTTGGTTGGTTGGGGTTGGTTGGTGGTAAACCCTGCTCAAGATTAGGGATAACGTGAACCCCAGGGAAGGTGGTTGGTAGGATGGTTGGTTGGTATTAAGAGTTTAACTGTCGCATTCCTTGGTGAATGGATTCGGTAGGGGTGGAAGTGGTACCGTCTTTGAAATGGGTGCATGTTGTTCCTGCTTGTGTTTGGGTTTGGGTTGGGAGGGGGGGATTGTGGACTCAGGTCCACCTAGTAGTAAAGCTTTTCTTTAATTTTACAGAAGAAACTACTTCGGATATGAGTTTCTATAAGGTTTCCAACGTTGTCTTTCATCGTGGAATATATATGACCGGAAAATCATGTATTTTTCAAGAGCAATACCTCACCGACACACAACTGCCATTGCTTTCGATACATGTACTGGATGCATCATACGTTTGATGACGTAACACCCTGTCAGTGTTTCCAACCCTTTTTCTTTTTTTAAATTATGCTTGCCTAACCTAAGGAAACCTAACAAACCTTATCGGATAAGATTGGTGGGGCTATCCGTGAATGGTTCGTGGGGCTCTCCGTCAGCTACCCGAGCATAATGTACAATTTGCACAAGTGACGAACACGCTATTAGGTATTTTTCTGTGAAGGAGGTTGGAAACACTGAATACGTACAACGCTAGTCAATTTCTGTCCGCCATATTGTGTGTTACGGAAGTGAAAAAAGGAATAACAAAAACTACTCTCTATGTGAAAAACTGTGTTTGTTTTCGTGTAAAAAGCATAATGGCACCTTGAACTATGTTCCGCAGTACACAATTGGTAAGTACGAACCATGCAAAACACAAAATTTCCGATTCTAGTGTGTCTCCGATATAACGAACTGTTAACGATTTATGTTCAGATAGCATTCATTATTTTAGGCCGAACCAAAAACCGATTATATGCTACCAACGAATATCGAATCGCTAAACATATAATTGTAACTTACATAAAGAGACGTTTTCATGTTCCTGCATTTTATACATGATTCAATATCCGATTCTTATTTGTTTGTAAAAATATATTGCAAATGCCATTTCATTTTATCACATAGTTTTGCATATATTTTTATCGTCCTACACAATCAACTCTTCTTTCAATTTCCTGTAATGAAAACTACGATTGTTAGGATAAATTTGGGACGACATGTGTCACTAAGTGTGTTTCAAAGTAGTTAATTTAAAATAGACAATGAACCGACGTAAAATATTCCATTCGATGCACAGGGTAATTCCAAAGAAACTTATACTTTGAAATGACTAACTTGTGATGTTATTGAGATATGCTAATATGTTGTGCATGAATGTCAAGAGTAACCGAACAAGTTTTATCTGAGCGACACCCTGCAACCGTAGTACCTCTCATTTACACCACGCGACAACATCTTCCGAAAATGGCTGCTACCCCGATGGTTGCCTCTCTTGTGTTATGATTTTTTAAAACTTCTGTATCTGTTACAGCAGTCGTCGCAAGTTCAGGTTCGAATCAGAGAGGCTCAACGTAGCAGTTTTCAGGTCTGAATAGCACGATATGCAGATCATTTTTTTTTGTGGGAATTTTCGGGGATCTCTTCTAACTGTTTCCCAGATGTTGATGGCCTGATTCTTACTGCACAAAGTTAATTACTCCAATAGCATTCCTAATGTTTCCAAGTGATCATTGTTTCCAGTCTCGATTTACATTTCAATTAACCTCATCTAAGAATGCCACTGACACTTTACAACAATATCTCAATTGTAATCCCAATAATGTAATATCTGAACTATGCATTAACAATGTTAGTAATTATTGAATTCTCTGACACTTACTTAACAATTCAATATGCATGTGTATGTTTGTTTGTATATTTTGTTGCCTAGCAACGATTTTAACATTTGTTGTCATAATGTTTGTGAGAATGCATATAAACGACACATATTAACAAACAGAAAAACATTCTTAGTGAAATATAAGAAGAGAACCACTGGAATACAAAGTATGAAAGTAGCTGTTGATCTTAAAAAGAAGGAAAAGGTATGCTATTGAAAACTATACAGAAATAAGCATGAATACTGATTCAACATTTTCCCATATCAAATGTGTTAGAATAGATTTTAGTTCATATGATTGCACTGCTGTGTCCAACCTTGAATTTCATGCGTTTTTGCCATTCATATGCATCTGACATCTTAAAAGTTCATTCAAACGGGAGGTGGTACCCAGTCCTTAGTCAAGACGCTAGCAATGCAAAACCATTTCTTTCTGATGAAGGCAGCACTAAAGTGTGTCCTTACAGCTCAAGGAATTCCCATTATATTAGATCTTAATTTTTAATGCATATTCGAATACAGGCTCTATCTAATCAATGCTTGAAAAGTACCTTGCCAGAAAAGTTGTGTAAACATGATCATAATTTGATGGGTTGGATAGTTTGTTACATGTTGTAGATACATGCTCACAATCTAAGAGGTACTTTTACAATAGTTGTTGCTATTTGTATATACTCATTTTCAAGCTTAGATCCTAGTTCGAAAAGTGTTGTAACCACAAGAAGCTTGGGAATGTTGTAGACCAAATGAAAATAACATTTTAGTCGATAATAATTGGTTGGTTGGTTGGGGTTGGTTGGTGGTAAACCCTGCTCAAGATTAGGGATAACGTGAACCCCAGGGAAGGTGGTTGGTAGGATGGTTGGTTGGTATTAAGAGTTTAACTGTCGCATTCCTTGGTGAATGGATTCGGTAGGGGTGGAAGTGGTACCGTCTTTGAAATGGGTGCATGTTGTTCCTGCTTGTGTTTGGGTTTGGGTTGGGAGGGGGGGATTGTGGACTCAGGTCCACCTAGTAGTAAAGCTTTTCTTTAATTTTACAGAAGAAACTACTTCGGATATGAGTTTCTATAAGGTTTCCAACGTTGTCTTTCATCGTGGAATATATATGACCGGAAAATCATGTATTTTTCAAGAGAAATATCTCACCGACACACTACTGCCATTGCTTTCGATACATGTACTGGATGCATCATACGTTTGATGACGTAACACCCTGTCAGTGTTTCCAACCCTTTTTCTTTTTTTTAAATTATGCTTGCCTAACCTAAGGAAACCTAACAAACCTTATCGGATAAGATTGGTGGGGCTATCCGTGAATGGTTCGTGGGGCTATCCGTCAGCTACCCGTGCGTAATGTACAATTTGCACAAGTGACGAACACGCTATTAGGTATTTTTCTGTGAAGAAGGTTGGAAACACTGCATACGTACAACGCTAGTCAATTTCTGTCCGCCATATTGTGTGTTACGGAAGTGAAAAAAGGAATAACAAAAACTACTCTCTATGTGAAAAACTGTGTTTGTTTTCGTGTAAAAAGCATAATGGCACCTTGAACTATGTTCCGCAGTACACAATTGGTAAGTACGAACCATGCAAAACACAAAATTTCCGATTCTAGTGTGTCTCCGATATAACGAACTGTTAACGATTTATGTTCAGATAGCATTCATTATTTTAGGCCGAACCAAAAACCCTCTTATTTCAGTGCATATGTCTCACACAACTATGAAATAAGAGGGATTATATGCTACCAACGAATATCGAATCGCTAAACATATAATTGTAACTTACATAAAGAGACGTTTTCATGTTCCTGCATTTTATACATGATTCAATATCCGATTCTTATTTGTTTGTAAAAATATATTGCAAATGCCATTTCATTTTATCACATAGTTTTGCATATATTTTTATCGTCCTACACAATCAACTCTTCTTTCAATTTCCTGTAATGAAAACTACGATTGTTAGGATAAATTTGGGACGACATGTGTCACTAAGTGTGTTTCAAAGTAGTTAATTTAAAATAGACAATGAACCGACGTAAAATATTCCATTCGATGCACAGGGTAATTCCAAAGAAACTTATACTTTGAAATGACTAACTTGTGATGTTATTGAGATATGCTAATATGTTGTGCATGAATGTCAAGAGTAACCGAACAAGTTTTATCTGAGCGACACCCTGCAACTGTAGTACCTCTCATTTACACCACGCGACAACATCTTCCGAAAATGGCTGCTACCCCGATGGTTGCCTCTCTTGTGTTATGATTTTTTAAAACTTCTGTATCTGTTACAGCAGTCGTCGCAAGTTCAGGTTCGAATCAGAGAGGCTCAACGTAGCAGTCTTCAGGTCTGAATAGCACGATATGCAGATCATTTTCTTTGGTGGGTTTTTTCGGGGATCTCTTCTGTTTCCCAGATGTTGATGGCCTGATTCTTACTGCACAAAGTTAATTACTCCAATAGCATTCCTAGTGTTTCCAAGTGATCATTGTTTCCAGTCTCGATTTACATTTCAATTAACCTCATCTAAGAATGCCACTGACACTTTACAACAATATCTCAATTGTAATCCCAATAATGTAATATCTGAACTATGCATTAACAATGTTAGTAATTATTGAATTCTCTGACACTTACTTAACAATTCAATATGCATGTGTATGTTTGTTTGTATATTTTGTTGCCTAGCAACGATTTTAACATTTGTTGTCATAATGTTTGTGAGAATGCATATAAACGACACATATTAACAAACAGAAAAACATTCTTAGTGAAATATAAGAAGAGAACCACTGGAATACAAAGTATGAAAGTAGCTGTTGATCTTAAAAAGAAGGAAAAGGTATGCTATTGAAAACTATACAGAAATAAGCATGAATACTGATTCAACATTTTCCCATATCAAATGTGTTAGAATAGATTTTAGTTCATATGATTGCAGTGCTGTGTCCATCCTTGAATTTCATGAGTTTGTGCCATTCATATGTATCTGACATCTTAAAATTTCATTCAAAGGGGAGGTGGTACCCAGTCCTTAGTCGAAACACTAGAAATGCAAAACCATTTCTTTCTGATGAAGGCAGCACTAAAGTGTGTCCTTACAGCTCAAGGATTTCCCATTATATTAGATCTTAATTTTTAATGCATATTCGAATACAGGCTATATCTAATCAATGCTTGAAAAGTACCTTGCCAGAAAAGTTGTGTAAACATGATCATAATTTGATGGGTTGGATAGTTTGTTACATGTTGTAGATACATGCTCACAATCTAAGAGGTACTTTTACAATAGTTCTTGCTATTTGTATATACTCATTTTCAAGCTTAGATCCTAGTTCGAAAAGTGTTGTAACCACAAGAAGCTTGGGAATGTTGTAGACCAAATGAAAATAACATTTTAGTCGATAATAATTGGTTGGTTGGTTGGGGTTGGTTGGTGGTAAACCCTGCTCAAGATTAGGGATAACGTGAACCCCAGGGAAGGTGGTTGGTAGGATGGTTGGTTGGTATTAAGAGTTTAACTGTCGCATTCCTTGGTGAATGGATTCGGTAGGGGTGGAAGTGGTACCGTCTTTGAAATGGGTGCATGTTGTTCCTGCTTGTGTTTGGGTTTGGGTTGGGAGGGGGGGATTGTGGACTCAGGTCCACCTAGTAGTAAAGCTTTTCTTTAATTTTACAGAAGAAACTACTTCGGATATGAGTTTCTATAAGGTTTCCAACGTTGTCTTTCATCGTGGAATATATATGACCGGAAAATCATGTATTTTTCAAGAGAAATATCTCACCGACACACTACTGCCATTGCTTTCGATACATGTACTGGATGCATCATACGTTTGATGACGTAACACCCTGTCAGTGTTTCCAACCCTTTTTCTTTTTTTAAATTATGCTTGCCTAACCTAAGGAAACCTAACAAACCTTATCGGATAAGATTGGTGGGGCTATCCGTGAATGGTTCGTGGGGCTATCCGTCAGCTACCCGTGCATAATATACAATTTGCACAAGTGACGAACACGCTATTAGGTATTTTTCTGTGAAGAAGGTTGGAAACACTGCATACGTACAACGCTAGTCAATTTCTGTCCGCCATATTGTGTGTTACGGAAGTGAAAAAAGGAATAACAAAAACTACTCTCTATGTGAAAAACTGTGTTTGTTTTCGTGTAAAAAGCATAATGGCACCTTGAACTATGTTCCGCAGTACACAATTGGTAAGTACGAACCATGCAAAACACAAAATTTCCGATTCTAGTGTGTCTCCGATATAACGAACTGTTAACGATTTATGTTCAGATAGCATTCATTATTTTAGGCCGAACCAAAAACCCTCTTATTTCAGTGCATATGTCTCACACAACTATGAAATAAGAGGGATTATATGCTACCAACGAATATCGAACCGCTAAACATATAATTTTAACTTACATAAAGAGACGTTTTCATGTTCCTGCATTTTATGCATGATTCAATATCCGATTCTTATTTGTTTGTAAAAATATATTGCAAATGCCATTTCATTTTATCACATAGTTTTGCATATATTTTTATCGTCCTACACAATCAACTCTTCTTTCAATTTCCTGTAATGAAAACTACGATTGTTAGGATAAATTTGGGACGACATGTGTCACTAAGTGTGTTTCAAAGTAGTTAATTTAAAATAGACAATGAACCGACGTAAAATATTCCATTCGATGCACAGGGTAATTCCAAAGAAACTTATACTTTGAAATGACTAACTTGTGATGTTATTGAGATATGCTAATATGTTGTGCATGAATGTCAAGAGTAACCGAACAAGTTTTATCTGAGCGACACCCTGCAACCGTAGTACCTCTCATTTACACCACGCGACAACATCTTCCGAAAATGGCTGCTACCCCGATGGTTGCCTCTCTTGTGTTATGATTTTTTAAAACTTCTGTATCTGTTACAGCAGTCGTCGCAAGTTCAGGTTCGAATCAGAGAGACTCAACGTAGCAGTCTTCAGGTCTGAATGGCACGATATGCAGATCATTTTCTTTGGTGGGAATTTTCGGAGATCTCTTCTAACTGTTTCCCAGATGTTGATGGCCTGATTCTTACTGCACAAAGTTAATTACTCCAATAGCATTCCTAGTGTTTCCAAGTGATCATTGTTTCCAGTCTCGATTTACATTTCAATTAACCTCATCTAAGAATGCCACTGACACTTTACAACAATATCTCAATTGTAATCCCAATAATGTAATATCTGAACTATGCATTAACAATGTTAGTAATTATTGAATTCTCTGACACTTACTTAACAATTCAATATGCATGTGTATGTTTGTTTGTATATTTTGTTGCCTAGCAACGATTTTAACATTTGTTGTCATAATGTTTGTGAGAATGCATATAAACGACACATATTAACAAACAGAAAAACATTCTTAGTGAAATATAAGAAGAGAACCACTGGAATACAAAGTATGAAAGTAGCTGTTGATTTTAAAAAGAAGGAAAAGGTATGCTTTTGAAAACTATACAGAAATAAGCATGAATACTGATTCAACATTTTCCCATATCAAATGTGTTAGAATAGATTTTAGTTCATATGATTGCAGTGCTGTGTCCATCCTTGAATTTCATGAGTTTGTGCCATTCATATGTATCTGACATCTTAAAATTTCATTCAAAGGGGAGGTGGTACCCAGTCCTTAGTCGAAACACTAGAAATGCAAAACCATTTCTTTCTGATAAAGGCAGCACTAAAGTGTGTCCTTACAGCTCAAGGATTTCCCATTATATTAGATCTTAATTTTTAATGCATATTCGAATACAGGCTATATCTAATCAATGCTTGAAAAGTACCTTGCCAGAAAAGTTGTGTAAACATGATCATAATTTGATGGGTTGGATAGTTTGTTACATGTTGTAGATACATGCTCACAATCTAAGAGGTACTTTTACAATAGTTGTTGCTATTTGTATATACTCATTTTCAAGCTTAGATCCTAGTTCGAAAAGTGTTGTAACCACAAGAAGCTTGGGAATCTTGTAGACCAAATGAAAATAACATTTTAGTCGATAATAATTGGTTGGTTGGTTGGGGTTGGTTGGTGGTAAACCCTGCTCAAGATTAGGGATAACGTGAACCCCAGGGAAGGTGGTTGGTAGGATGGTTGGTTGGTATTAAGAGTTTAACTGTCGCATTCCTTGGTGAATGGATTCGGTAGGGGTGGAAGTGGTACCGTCTTTGAAATGGGTGCATGTTGTTCCTGCTTGTGTTTGGGTTTGGGTTGGGAGGGGGGGATTGTGGACTCAGGTCCACCTAGTAGTAAAGCTTTTCTTTAATTTTACAGAAGAAACTACTTCGGATATGAGTTTCTATAAGGTTTCCAACGTTGTCTTTCATCGTGGAATATATATGACCGGAAAATCATGTATTTTTCAAGAGCAATACCTCACCGACACACAACTGCCATTGCTTTCGATACATGTACTGGATGCATCATACGTTTGATGACGTAACACCCTGTCAGTGTTTCCAACCCTTTTTCTTTTTTTAAATTATGCTTGCCTAACCTAAGGAAACCTAACAAACCTTATCGGATAAGATTGGTGGGGCTATCCGTGAATGGTTCGTGGGGCTCTCCGTCAGCTACCCGAGCATAATGTACAATTTGCACAAGTGACGAACACGCTATTAGGTATTTTTCTGTGAAGGAGGTTGGAAACACTGAATACGTACAACGCTAGTCAATTTCTGTCCGCCATATTGTGTGTTACGGAAGTGAAAAAAGGAATAACAAAAACTACTCTCTATGTGAAAAACTGTGTTTGTTTTCGTGTAAAAAGCATAATGGCACCTTGAACTATGTTCCGCAGTACACAATTGGTAAGTACGAACCATGCAAAACACAAAATTTCCGATTCTAGTGTGTCTCCGATATAACGAACTGTTAACGATTTATGTTCAGATAGCATTCATTATTTTAGGCCGAACCAAAAACCGATTATATGCTACCAACGAATATCGAATCGCTAAACATATAATTGTAACTTACATAAAGAGACGTTTTCATGTTCCTGCATTTTATACATGATTCAATATCCGATTCTTATTTGTTTGTAAAAATATATTGCAAATGCCATTTCATTTTATCACATAGTTTTGCATATATTTTTATCGTCCTACACAATCAACTCTTCTTTCAATTTCCTGTAATGAAAACTACGATTGTTAGGATAAATTTGGGACGACATGTGTCACTAAGTGTGTTTCAAAGTAGTTAATTTAAAATAGACAATGAACCGACGTAAAATATTCCATTCGATGCACAGGGTAATTCCAAAGAAACTTATACTTTGAAATGACTAACTTGTGATGTTATTGAGATATGCTAATATGTTGTGCATGAATGTCAAGAGTAACCGAACAAGTTTTATCTGAGCGACACCCTGCAACCGTAGTACCTCTCATTTACACCACGCGACAACATCTTCCGAAAATGGCTGCTACCCCGATGGTTGCCTCTCTTGTGTTATGATTTTTTAAAACTTCTGTATCTGTTACAGCAGTCGTCGCAAGTTCAGGTTCGAATCAGAGAGGCTCAACGTAGCAGTTTTCAGGTCTGAATAGCACGATATGCAGATCATTTTTTTTTGTGGGAATTTTCGGGGATCTCTTCTAACTGTTTCCCAGATGTTGATGGCCTGATTCTTACTGCACAAAGTTAATTACTCCAATAGCATTCCTAATGTTTCCAAGTGATCATTGTTTCCAGTCTCGATTTACATTTCAATTAACCTCATCTAAGAATGCCACTGACACTTTACAACAATATCTCAATTGTAATCCCAATAATGTAATATCTGAACTATGCATTAACAATGTTAGTAATTATTGAATTCTCTGACACTTACTTAACAATTCAATATGCATGTGTATGTTTGTTTGTATATTTTGTTGCCTAGCAACGATTTTAACATTTGTTGTCATAATGTTTGTGAGAATGCATATAAACGACACATATTAACAAACAGAAAAACATTCTTAGTGAAATATAAGAAGAGAACCACTGGAATACAAAGTATGAAAGTAGCTGTTGATCTTAAAAAGAAGGAAAAGGTATGCTATTGAAAACTATACAGAAATAAGCATGAATACTGATTCAACATTTTCCCATATCAAATGTGTTAGAATAGATTTTAGTTCATATGATTGCAGTGCTGTGTCCATCCTTGAATTTCATGCGTTTTTGCCATTCATATGCATCTGACATCTTAAAAGTTCATTCAAACGGGAGGTGGTACCCAGTCCTTAGTCAAGACGCTAGCAATGCAAAACCATTTCTTTCTGATGAAGGCAGCACTAAAGTGTGTCCTTACAACTCAAGGAATTCCCATTATATTAGATCTTAATTTTTAATGCATATTCGAATACAGGCTCTATCTAATCAATGCTTGAAAAGTACCTTGCCAGAAAAGTTGTGTAAACATGATCATAATTTGATGGGTTGGATAGTTTGTTACATGTTGTAGATACATGCTCACAATCTAAGAGGTACTTTTACAATAGTTGTTGCTATTTGTATATACTCATTTTCAAGCTTAGATCCTAGTTCGAAAAGTGTTGTAACCACAAGAAGCTTGGGAATCTTGTAGACCAAATGAAAATAACATTTTAGTCGATAATAATTGGTTGGTTGGTTGGGGTTGGTTGGTGGTAAACCCTGCTCAAGATTAGGGATAACGTGAACCCCAGGGAAGGTGGTTGGTAGGATGGTTGGTTGGTATTAAGAGTTTAACTGTCGCATTCCTTGGTGAATGGATTCGGTAGGGGTGGAAGTGGTACCGTCTTTGAAATGGGTGCATGTTGTTCCTGCTTGTGTTTGGGTTTGGGTTGGGAGGGGGGGATTGTGGACTCAGGTCCACCTAGTAGTAAAGCTTTTCTTTAATTTTACAGAAGAAACTACTTCGGATATGAGTTTCTATAAGGTTTCCAACGTTGTCTTTCATCGTGGAATATATATGACCGGAAAATCATGTATTTTTCAAGAGAAATATCTCACCGACACACTACTGCCATTGCTTTCGATACATGTACTGGATGCATTATACGTTTGATGACGTAACACCCTGTCAGTGTTTCCAACCCTTTTTCTTTTTTTAAATTATGCTTGCCTAACCTAAGGAAACCTAACAAACCTTATCGGATAAGATTGGTGGGGCTATCCGTGAATGGTTCGTGGGGCTATCCGTCAGCTACCCGTGCATAATATACAATTTGCACAAGTGACGAACACGCTATTAGGTATTTTTCTGTGAAGAAGGTTGGAAACACTGCATACGTACAACGCTAGTCAATTTCTGTCCGCCATATTGTGTGTTACGGAAGTGAAAAAAGGAATAACAAAAACTACTCTCTATGTGAAAAACTGTGTTTGTTTTCGTGTAAAAAGCATAATGGCACCTTGAACTATGTTCCGCAGTACACAATTGGTAAGTACGAACCATGCAAAACACAAAATTTCCGATTCTAGTGTGTCTCCGATATAACGAACTGTTAACGATTTATGTTCAGATAGCATTCATTATTTTAGGCCGAACCAAAAACCCTCTTATTTCAGTGCATATGTCTCACACAACTATGAAATAAGAGGGATTATATGCTACCAACGAATATCGAACCGCTAAACATATAATTGTAACTTACATAAAGAGACGTTTTCATGTTCCTGCATTTTATGCATGATTCAATATCCGATTCTTATTTGTTTGTAAAAATATATTGCAAATGCCATTTCATTTTATCACATAGTTTTGCATATATTTTTATCGTCCTACACAATCAACTCTTCGTTCAATTTCCTGTAATGAAAACTACGATTGTTAGGATAAATTTGGGACGACATGTGTCACTAAGTGTGTTTCAAAGTAGTTAATTTAAAATAGACAATGAACCGACGTAAAATATTCCATTCGATGCACAGGGTAATTCCAAAGAAACTTATACTTTGAAATGACTAACTTGTGATGTTATTGAGATATGCTAATATGTTGTGCATGAATGTCAAGAGTAACCGAACAAGTTTTATCTGAGCGACACCCTGCAACCGTAGTACCTCTCATTTACACCACGCGACAACATCTTCCGAAAATGGCTGCTACCCCGATGGTTGCCTCTCTTGTGTTATGATTTTTTAAAACTTCTGTATCTGTTACAGCAGTCGTCGCAAGTTCAGGTTCGAATCAGAGAGACTCAACGTAGCAGTCTTCAGGTCTGAATGGCACGATATGCAGATCATTTTCTTTGGTGGGAATTTTCGGAGATCTCTTCTAACTGTTTCCCAGATGTTGATGGCCTGATTCTTACTGCACAAAGTTAATTACTCCAATAGCATTCCTAGTGTTTCCAAGTGATCATTGTTTCCAGTCTCGATTTACATTTCAATTAACCTCATCTAAGAATGCCACTGACACTTTACAACAATATCTCAATTGTAATCCCAATAATGTAATATCTGAACTATGCATTAACAATGTTAGTAATTATTGAATTCTCTGACACTTACTTAACAATTCAATATGCATGTGTATGTTTGTTTGTATATTTTGTTGCCTAGCAACGATTTTAACATTTGTTGTCATAATGTTTGTGAGAATGCATATAAACGACACATATTAACAAACAGAAAAACATTCTTAGTGAAATATAAGAAGAGAACCACTGGAATACAAAGTATGAAAGTAGCTGTTGATTTTAAAAAGAAGGAAAAGGTATGCTTTTGAAAACTATACAGAAATAAGCATGAATACTGATTCAACATTTTCCCATATCAAATGTGTTAGAATAGATTTTAGTTCATATGATTGCAGTGCTGTGTCCATCCTTGAATTTCATGAGTTTGTGCCATTCATATGTATCTGACATCTTAAAATTTCATTCAAAGGGGAGGTGGTACCCAGTCCTTAGTCGAAACACTAGAAATGCAAAACCATTTCTTTCTGATAAAGGCAGCACTAAAGTGTGTCCTTACAGCTCAAGGATTTCCCATTATATTAGATCTTAATTTTTAATGCATATTCGAATACAGGCTATATCTAATCAATGCTTGAAAAGTACCTTGCCAGAAAAGTTGTGTAAACATGATCATAATTTAATGGGTTGGATAGTTTGTTACATGTTGTAGATACATGCTCACAATCTAAGAGGTACTTTTACAATAGTTGTTGCTATTTGTATATACTCATTTTCAAGCTTAGATCCTAGTTCGAAAAGTGTTGTAACCACAAGAAGCTTGGGAATCTTGTAGACCAAATGAAAATAACATTTTAGTCGATAATAATTGGTTGGTTGGTTGGGGTTGGTTGGTGGTAAACCCTGCTCAAGATTAGGGATAACGTGAACCCCAGGGAAGGTGGTTGGTAGGATGGTTGGTTGGTATTAAGAGTTTAACTGTCGCATTCCTTGGTGAATGGATTCGGTAGGGGTGGAAGTGGTACCGTCTTTGAAATGGGTGCATGTTGTTCCTGCTTGTGTTTGGGTTTGGGTTGGGAGGGGGGGATTGTGGACTCAGGTCCACCTAGTAGTAAAGCTTTTCTTTAATTTTACAGAAGAAACTACTTCGGATATGAGTTTCTATAAGGTTTCCAACGTTGTCTTTCATCGTGGAATATATATGACCGGAAAATCATGTATTTTTCAAGAGCAATACCTCACCGACACACAACTGCCATTGCTTTCGATACATGTACTGGATGCATCATACGTTTGATGACGTAACACCCTGTCAGTGTTTCCAACCCTTTTTCTTTTTTTAAATTATGCTTGCCTAACCTAAGGAAACCTAACAAACCTTATCGGATAAGATTGGTGGGGCTATCCGTGAATGGTTCGTGGGGCTCTCCGTCAGCTACCCGAGCATAATGTACAATTTGCACAAGTGACGAACACGCTATTAGGTATTTTTCTGTGAAGAAGGTTGGAAACACTGAATACGTACAACGCTAGTCAATTTCTGTCCGCCATATTGTGTGTTACGGAAGTGAAAAAAGGAATAACAAAAACTACTCTCTATGTGAAAAACTGTGTTTGTTTTCGTGTAAAAAGCATAATGGCACCTTGAACTATGTTCCGCAGTACACAATTGGTAAGTACGAACCATGCAAAACACAAAATTTCCGATTCTAGTGTGTCTCCGATATAACGAACTGTTAACGATTTATGTTCAGATAGCATTCATTATTTTAGGCCGAACCAAAAACCGATTATATGCTACCAACGAATATCGAATCGCTAAACATATAATTGTAACTTACATAAAGAGACGTTTTCATGTTCCTGCATTTTATACATGATTCAATATCCGATTCTTATTTGTTTGTAAAAATATATTGCAAATGCCATTTCATTTTATCACATAGTTTTGCATATATTTTTATCGTCCTACACAATCAACTCTTCTTTCAATTTCCTGTAATGAAAACTACGATTGTTAGGATAAATTTGGGACGACATGTGTCACTAAGTGTGTTTCAAAGTAGTTAATTTAAAATAGACAATGAACCGACGTAAAATATTCCATTCGATGCACAGGGTAATTCCAAAGAAACTTATACTTTGAAATGACTAACTTGTGATGTTATTGAGATATGCTAATATGTTGTGCATGAATGTCAAGAGTAACCGAACAAGTTTTATCTGAGCGACACCCTGCAACCGTAGTACCTCTCATTTACACCACGCGACAACATCTTCCGAAAATGGCTGCTACCCCGATGGTTGCCTCTCTTGTGTTATGATTTTTTAAAACTTCTGTATCTGTTACAGCAGTCGTCGCAAGTTCAGGTTCGAATCAGAGAGGCTCAACGTAGCAGTTTTCAGGTCTGAATAGCACGATATGCAGATCATTTTTTTTTGTGGGAATTTTCGGGGATCTCTTCTAACTGTTTCCCAGATGTTGATGGCCTGATTCTTACTGCACAAAGTTAATTACTCCAATAGCATTCCTAATGTTTCCAAGTGATCATTGTTTCCAGTCTCGATTTACATTTCAATTAACCTCATCTAAGAATGCCACTGACACTTTACAACAATATCTCAATTGTAATCCCAATAATGTAATATCTGAACTATGCATTAACAATGTTAGTAATTATTGAATTCTCTGACACTTACTTAACAATTCAATATGCATGTGTATGTTTGTTTGTATATTTTGTTGCCTAGCAACGATTTTAACATTTGTTGTCATAATGTTTGTGAGAATGCATATAAACGACACATATTAACAAACAGAAAAACATTCTTAGTGAAATATAAGAAGAGAACCACTGGAATACAAAGTATGAAAGTAGCTGTTGATCTTAAAAAGAAGGAAAAGGTATGCTATTGAAAACTATACAGAAATAAGCATGAATACTGATTCAACATTTTCCCATATCAAATGTCTTAGAATAGATTTTAGTTCATATGATTGCAGTGCTGTGTCCATCCTTGAATTTCATGCGTTTTTGCCATTCATATGCATCTGACATCTTAAAAGTTCATTCAAACGGGAGGTGGTACCCAGTCCTTAGTCAAGACGCTAGCAATGCAAAACCATTTCTTTCTGATGAAGGCAGCACTAAAGTGTGTCCTTACAGCTCAAGGAATTCCCATTATATTAGATCTTAATTTTTAATGCATATTCGAATACAGGCTCTATCTAATCAATGCTTGAAAAGTACCTTGCCAGAAAAGTTGTGTAAACATGATCATAATTTGATGGGTTGGATAGTTTGTTACATGTTGTAGATACATGCTCACAATCTAAGAGGTACTTTTACAATAGTTGTTGCTATTTGTATATACTCATTTTCAAGCTTAGATCCTAGTTCGAAAAGTGTTGTAACCACAAGAAGCTTGGGAATCTTGTAGACCAAATGAAAATAACATTTTAGTCGATAATAATTGGTTGGTTGGTTGGGGTTGGTTGGTGGTAAACCCTGCTCAAGATTAGGGATAACGTGAACCCCAGGGAAGGTGGTTGGTAGGATGGTTGGTTGGTATTAAGAGTTTAACTGTCGCATTCCTTGGTGAATGGATTCGGTAGGGGTGGAAGTGGTACCGTCTTTGAAATGGGTGCATGTTGTTCCTGCTTGTGTTTGGGTTTGGGTTGGGAGGGGGGGATTGTGGACTCAGGTCCACCTAGTAGTAAAGCTTTTCTTTAATTTTACAGAAGAAACTACTTCGGATATGAGTTTCTATAAGGTTTCCAACGTTGTCTTTCATCGTGGAATATATATGACCGGAAAATCATGTATTTTTCAAGAGAAATATCTCACCGACACACTACTGCCATTGCTTTCGATACATGTACTGGATGCATCATACGTTTGATGACGTAACACCCTGTCAGTGTTTCCAACCCTTTTTCTTTTTTTAAATTATGCTTGCCTAACCTAAGGAAACCTAACAAACCTTATCGGATAAGATTGGTGGGGCTATCCGTGAATGGTTCGTGGGGCTATCCGTCAGCTACCCGTGCATAATATACAATTTGCACAAGTGACGAACACGCTATTAGGTATTTTTCTGTGAAGAAGGTTGGAAACACTGCATACGTACAACGCTAGTCAATTTCTGTCCGCCATATTGTGTGTTACGGAAGTGAAAAAAGGAATAACAAAAACTACTCTCTATGTGAAAAACTGTGTTTGTTTTCGTGTAAAAAGCATAATGGCACCTTGAACTATGTTCCGCAGTACACAATTGGTAAGTACGAACCATGCAAAACACAAAATTTCCGATTCTAGTGTGTCTCCGATATAACGAACTGTTAACGATTTATGTTCAGATAGCATTCATTATTTTAGGCCGAACCAAAAACCCTCTTATTTCAGTGCATATGTCTCACACAACTATGAAATAAGAGGGATTATATGCTACCAACGAATATCGAACCGCTAAACATATAATTGTAACTTACATAAAGAGACGTTTTCATGTTCCTGCATTTTATGCATGATTCAATATCCGATTCTTATTTGTTTGTAAAAATATATTGCAAATGCCATTTCATTTTATCACATAGTTTTGCATATATTTTTATCGTCCTACACAATCAACTCTTCGTTCAATTTCCTGTAATGAAAACTACGATTGTTAGGATAAATTTGGGACGACATGTGTCACTAAGTGTGTTTCAAAGTAGTTAATTTAAAATAGACAATGAACCGACGTAAAATATTCCATTCGATGCACAGGGTAATTCCAAAGAAACTTATACTTTGAAATGACTAACTTGTGATGTTATTGAGATATGCTAATATGTTGTGCATGAATGTCAAGAGTAACCGAACAAGTTTTATCTGAGCGACACCCTGCAACCGTAGTACCTCTCATTTACACCACGCGACAACATCTTCCGAAAATGGCTGCTACCCCGATGGTTGCCTCTCTTGTGTTATGATTTTTTAAAACTTCTGTATCTGTTACAGCAGTCGTCGCAAGTTCAGGTTCGAATCAGAGAGGCTCAACGTAGCAGTCTTCAGGTCTGAATGGCACGATATGCAGATCATTTTCTTTGGTGGGAATTTTCGGGGATCTCTTCTAACTGTTTCCCAGATGTTGATGGCCTGATTCTTACTGCACAAAGTTAATTACTCCAATAGCATTCCTAGTGTTTCCAAGTGATCATTGTTTCCAGTCTCGATTTACATTTCAATTAACCTCATCTAAGAATGCCACTGACACTTTACAACAATATCTCAATTGTAATCCCAATAATGTAATATCTGAACTATGCATTAACAATGTTAGTAATTATTGAATTCTCTGACACTTACTTAACAATTCAATATGCATGTGTATGTTTGTTTGTATATTTTGTTGCCTAGCAACGATTTTAACATTTGTTGTCATAATGTTTGTGAGAATGCATATAAACGACACATATTAACAAACAGAAAAACATTCTTAGTGAAATATAAGAAGAGAACCACTGGAATACAAAGTATGAAAGTAGCTGTTGATCTTAAAAAGAAGGAAAAGGTATGCTATTGAAAACTATACAGAAATAAGCATGAATACTGATTCAACATTTTCCCATATCAAATGTGTTAGAATAGATTTTAGTTCATATGATTGCAGTGCTGTGTCCATCCTTGAATTTCATGAGTTTGTGCCATTCATATGTATCTGACATCTTGAAATTTCATTCAAAGGGGAGGTGGTACCCAGTCCTTAGTCGAAACACTAGAAATGCAAAACCATTTCTTTCTGATGAAGGCAGCACTAAAGTGTGTCCTTACAGCTCAAGGATTTCCCATTATATTAGATCTTAATTTTTAATGCATATTCGAATACAGGCTCTATCTAATCAATGCTTGAAAAGTACCTTGCCAGAAAAGTTGTGTAAACATGATCATAATTTGATGGGTTGGATAGTTTGTTACATGTTGTAGATACATGCTCACAATCTAAGAGGTACTTTTACAATAGTTTTTGCCATTCATATGCATCTGACATCTTAAAAGTTCATTCAAACGGGAGGTGGTACCCAGTCCTTAGTCAAGACGCTAGCAATGCAAAACCATTTCTTTCTGATGAAGGCAGCACTAAAGTGTGTCCTTACAGCTCAAGGAATTCCCATTATATTAGATCTTAATTTTTAATGCATATTCGAATACAGGCTATATCTAATCAATGCTTGAAAAGTACCTTGCCAGAAAAGTTGTGTAAACATGATCATAATTTGATGGGTTGGATAGTTTGTTACATGTTGTAGATACATGCTCACAATCTAAGAGGTACTTTTACAATAGTTCTTGCTATTTGTATATACTCATTTTCAAGCTTAGATCCTAGTTCGAAAGGTGTTGTAACCACAAGAAGCTTGGGAATCTTGTAGACCAAATGAAAATAACATTTTAGTCGATAATAATTGGTTGGTTGGTTGGGGTTGGTTGGTGGTAAACCCTGCTCAAGATTAGGGATAACGTGAACCCCAGGGAAGGTGGTTGGTAGGATGGTTGGTTGGTATTAAGAGTTTAACTGTCGCATTCCTTGGTGAATGGATTCGGTAGGGGTGGAAGTGGTACCGTCTTTGAAATGGGTGCATGTTGTTCCTGCTTGTGTTTGGGTTTGGGTTGGGAGGGGGGGATTGTGGACTCAGGTCCACCTAGTAGTAAAGCTTTTCTTTAATTTTACAGAAGAAACTACTTCGGATATGAGTTTCTATAAGGTTTCCAACGTTGTCTTTCATCGTGGAATATATATGACCGGAAAATCATGTATTTTTCAAGAGAAATATCTCACCGACACACTACTGCCATTGCTTTCGATACATGTACTGGATGCATCATACGTTTGATGACGTAACACCCTGTCAGTGTTTCCAACCCTTTTTCTTTTTTTAAATTATGCTTGCCTAACCTAAGGAAACCTAACAAACCTTATCGGATAAGATTGGTGGGGCTATCCGTGAATGGTTCGTGGGGCTATCCGTCAGCTACCCGTGCATAATGTACAATTTGCACAAGTGACGAACACGCTATTAGGTATTTTTCTGTGAAGAAGGTTGGAAACACTGCATACGTACAACGCTAGTCAATTTCTGTCCGCCATATTGTGTGTTACGGAAGTGAAAAAAGGAATAACAAAAACTACTCTCTATGTGAAAAACTGTGCTTGTTTTCGTGTAAAAAGCATAATGGCACCTTGAACTATGTTCCGCAGTACACAATTGGTAAGTACGAACCATGCAAAACACAAAATTTCCGATTCTAGTGTGTCTCCGATATATCGAACTGTTAACGATTTATGTTCAGATAGCATTCATTATTTTAGGCCGAACCAAAAACCCTCTTATTTCAGTGCATATGTCTCACACAACTATGAAATAAGAGGGATTATATGCTACCAACGAATATCGAACCGCTAAACATATAATTGTAACTTACATAAAGAGACGTTTTCATGTTCCTGCATTTTATGCATGATTCAATATCCGATTCTTATTTGTTTGTAAAAATATATTGCAAATGCCATTTCATTTTATCACATAGTTTTGCATATATTTTTATCGTCCTACACAATCAACTCTTCGTTCAATTTCCTGTAATGAAAACTACGATTGTTAGGATAAATTTGGGACGACATGTGTCACTAAGTGTGTTTCAAAGTAGTTAATTTAAAATAGACAATGAACCGACGTAAAATATTCCATTCGATGCACAGGGTAATTCCAAAGAAACTTATACTTTGAAATGACTAACTTGTGATGTTATTGAGATATGCTAATATGTTGTGCATGAATGTCAAGAGTAACCGAACAAGTTTTATCTGAGCGACACCCTGCAACCGTAGTACCTCTCATTTACACCACGCGACAACATCTTCCGAAAATGGCTGCTACCAAGATGGTTGCCTCTCTTGTGTTATGATTTTTTAAAACTTCTGTATCTGTTACAGCAGTCGTCGCAAGTTCAGGTTCGAATCAGAGAGGCTCAACGTAGCAGTCTTCAGGTCTGAATGGCACGATATGCAGATCATTTTCTTTGGTGGGAATTTTCGGAGATCTCTTCTAACTGTTTCCCAGATGTTGATGGCCTGATTCTTACTGCACAAAGTTAATTACTCCAATAGCATTCCTAGTGTTTCCAAGTGATCATTGTTTCCAGTCTCGATTTACATTTCAATTAACCTCATCTAAGAATGCCACTGACACTTTACAACAATATCTCAATTGTAATCCCAATAATGTAATATCTGAACTATGCATTAACAATGTTAGTAATTATTGAATTCTCTGACACTTACTTAACAATTCAATATGCATGTGTATGTTTGTTTGTATATTTTGTTGCCTAGCAACGATTTTAATATTTGTTGTCAAAATGTTTGTGAGAATGCATATAAACGACACATATTAACAAACAGAAAAACATTCTTAGTGAAATATAAGAAGAGAACCACTGGAATACAAAGTATGAAAGTAGCTGTTGATCTTAAAAAGAAGGAAAAGGTATGCTATTGAAAACTATACAGAAATAAGCATGAATACTGATTCAACATTTTCCCATATCAAATGTGTTAGAATAGATTTTAGTTCATATGATTGCAGTGCTGTGTCCATCCTTGAATTTCATGAGTTTGTGCCATTCATATGTATCTGACATCTTAAAATTTCATTCAAAGGGGAGGTGGTACCCAGTCCTTAGTCGAAACACTAGAAATGCAAAACCATTTCTTTCTGATGAAGGCAGCACTAAAGTGTGTCCTTACAGCTCAAGGATTTCCCATTATATTAGATCTTAATTTTTAATGCATATTCGAATACAGGCTCTATCTAATCAATGCTTGAAAAGTACCTTGCCAGAAAAGTTGTGTAAACATGATCATAATTTGATGGGTTGGATAGTTTGTTACATGTTGTAGATACATGCTCACAATCTAAGAGGTACTTTTACAATAGTTGTTGCTATTTGTATATACTCATTTTCAAGCTTAGATCCTAGTTCGAAAGGTGTTGTAACCACAAGAAGCTTGGGAATGTTGTAGACCAAATGAAAATAACATTTTAGTCGATAATAATTGGTTGGTTGGTTGGGGTTGGTTGGTGGTAAACCCTGCTCAAGATTAGGGATAACGTGAACCCCAGGGAAGGTGGTTGGTAGGATGGTTGGTTGGTATTAAGAGTTTAACTGTCGCATTCCTTGGTGAATGGATTCGGTAGGGGTGGAAGTGGTACCGTCTTTGAAATGGGTGCATGTTGTTCCTGCTTGTGTTTGGGTTTGGGTTGGGAGGGGGGGATTGTGGACTCAGGTCCACCTAGTAGTAAAGCTTTTCTTTAATTTTACAGAAGAAACTACTTCGGATATGAGTTTCTATAAGGTTTCCAACGTTGTCTTTCATCGTGGAATATATATGACCGGAAAATCATGTATTTTTCAAGAGCAATATCTCACCGACACACAACTGCCATTGCTTTCGATACATGTACTGGATGCATCATACGTTTGATGACGTAACACCCTGTCAGTGTTTCCAACCCTTTTTCTTTTTTTAAATTATGCTTGCCTAACCTAAGGAAACCTAACAAACCTTATCGGATAAGATTGGTGGGGCTATCCGTGAATGGTTCGTGGGGCTATCCGTCAGCTACCCGTGCATAATGTACAATTTGCACAAGTGACGAACACGCTATTAGGTATTTTTCTGTGAAGAAGGTTGGAAACACTGCATACGTACAACGCTAGTCAATTTCTGTCCGCCATATTGTGTGTTACGGAAGTGAAAAAAGGAATAACAAAAACTACTCTCTATGTGAAAAACTGTGTTTGTTTTCGTGTAAAAAGCATAATGGCACCTTGAACTATGTTCCGCAGTACACAATTGGTAAGTACGAACCATGCAAAACACAAAATTTCCGATTCTAGTGTGTCTCCGATATATCGAACTGTTAACGATTTATGTTCAGATAGCATTCATTATTTTAGGCCGAACCAAAAACCCTCTTATTTCAGTGCATATGTCTCACACAACTATGAAATAAGAGGGATTATATGCTACCAACGAATATCGAACCGCTAAACATATAATTGTAACTTACATAAAGAGACGTTTTCATGTTCCTGCATTTTATGCATGATTCAATATCCGATTCTTATTTGTTTGTAAAAATATATTGCAAATGCCATTTCATTTTATCACATAGTTTTGCATATATTTTTATCGTCCTACACAATCAACTCTTCTTTCAATTTCCTGTAATGAAAACTACGATTGTTAGGATAAATTTGGGACGACATGTGTCACTAAATGTGTTTCAAAGTAGTTAATTTAAAATAGACAATGAACCGACGTAAAATATTCCATTCGATGCACAGGGTAATTCCAAAGAAACTTATACTTTGAAATAACTAACTTGTGATGTTATTGAGATATGCTAATATGTTGTGCATGAATGTCAAGAGTAACCGAACAAGTTTTATCTGAGCGACACCCTGCAACCGTAGTACCTCTCATTTACACCACGCGACAACATCTTCCGAAAATGGCTGCTACCCCGATGGTTGCCTCTCTTGTGTTATGATTTTTTAAAACTTCTGTATCTGTTACAGCAGTCGTCGCAAGTTCAGGTTCGAATCAGAGAGGCTCAACGTAGCAGTCTTCAGGTCTGAATGGCACGATATGCAGATCATTTTCTTTGGTGGGAATTTTCGGAGATCTCTTCTAACTGTTTCCCAGATGTTGATGGCCTGATTCTTACTGCACAAAGTTAATTACTCCAATAGCATTCCTAGTGTTTCCAAGTGATCATTGTTTCCAGTCTCGATTTACATTTCAATTAACCTCATCTAAGAATGCCACTGACACTTTACAACAATATCTCAATTGTAATCCCAATAATGTAATATCTGAACTATGCATTAACAATGTTAGTAATTATTGAATTCTCTGACACTTACTTAACAATTCAATATGCATGTGTATGTTTGTTTGTATATTTTGTTGCCTAGCAACGATTTTAATATTTGTTGTCAAAATGTTTGTGAGAATGCATATAAACGACACATATTAACAAACAGAAAAACATTCTTAGTGAAATATAAGAAGAGAACCACTGGAATACAAAGTATGAAAGTAGCTGTTGATCTTAAAAAGAAGGAAAAGGTATGCTATTGAAAACTATACAGAAATAAGCATGAATACTGATTCAACATTTTCCCATATCAAATGTGTTAGAATAGATTTTAGTTCATATGATTGCAGTGCTGTGTCCATCCTTGAATTTCATGAGTTTGTGCCATTCATATGTATCTGACATCTTAAAATTTCATTCAAAGGGGAGGTGGTACCCAGTCCTTAGTCGAAACACTAGAAATGCAAAACCATTTCTTTCTGATGAAGGCAGCACTAAAGTGTGTCCTTACAGCTCAAGGATTTCCCATTATATTAGATCTTAATTTTTAATGCATATTCGAATACAGGCTCTATCTAATCAATGCTTGAAAAGTACCTTGCCAGAAAAGTTGTGTAAACATGATCATAATTTGATGGGTTGGATAGTTTGTTACATGTTGTAGATACATGCTCACAATCTAAGAGGTACTTTTACAATAGTTGTTGCTATTTGTATATACTCATTTTCAAGCTTAGATCCTAGTTCGAAAGGTGTTGTAACCACAAGAAGCTTGGGAATGTTGTAGACCAAATGAAAATAACATTTTAGTCGATAATAATTGGTTGGTTGGTTGGGGTTGGTTGGTGGTAAACCCTGCTCAAGATTAGGGATAACGTGAACCCCAGGGAAGGTGGTTGGTAGGATGGTTGGTTGGTATTAAGAGTTTAACTGTCGCATTCCTTGGTGAATGGATTCGGTAGGGGTGGAAGTGGTACCGTCTTTGAAATGGGTGCATGTTGTTCCTGCTTGTGTTTGGGTTTGGGTTGGGAGGGGGGGATTGTGGACTCAGGTCCACCTAGTAGTAAAGCTTTTCTTTAATTTTACAGAAGAAACTACTTCGGATATGAGTTTCTATAAGGTTTCCAACGTTGTCTTTCATCGTGGAATATATATGACCGGAAAATCATGTATTTTTCAAGAGCAATATCTCACCGACACACAACTGCCATTGCTTTCGATACATGTACTGGATGCATCATACGTTTGATGACGTAACACCCTGTCAGTGTTTCCAACCCTTTTTCTTTTTTTAAATTATGCTTGCCTAACCTAAGGAAACCTAACAAACCTTATCGGATAAGATTGGTGGGGCTATCCGTGAATGGTTCGTGGGGCTATCCGTCAGCTACCCGTGCATAATGTACAATTTGCACAAGTGACGAACACGCTATTAGGTATTTTTCTGTGAAGAAGGTTGGAAACACTGCATACGTACAACGCTAGTCAATTTCTGTCCGCCATATTGTGTGTTACGGAAGTGAAAAAAGGAATAACAAAAACTACTCTCTATGTGAAAAACTGTGTTTGTTTTCGTGTAAAAAGCATAATGGCACCTTGAACTATGTTCCGCAGTACACAATTGGTAAGTACGAACCATGCAAAACACAAAATTTCCGATTCTAGTGTGTCTCCGATATATCGAACTGTTAACGATTTATGTTCAGATAGCATTCATTATTTTAGGCCGAACCAAAAACCCTCTTATTTCAGTGCATATGTCTCACACAACTATGAAATAAGAGGGATTATATGCTACCAACGAATATCGAACCGCTAAACATATAATTGTAACTTACATAAAGAGACGTTTTCATGTTCCTGCATTTTATGCATGATTCAATATCCGATTCTTATTTGTTTGTAAAAATATATTGCAAATGCCATTTCATTTTATCACATAGTTTTGCATATATTTTTATCGTCCTACACAATCAACTCTTCTTTCAATTTCCTGTAATGAAAACTACGATTGTTAGGATAAATTTGGGACGACATGTGTCACTAAATGTGTTTCAAAGTAGTTAATTTAAAATAGACAATGAACCGACGTAAAATATTCCATTCGATGCACAGGGTAATTCCAAAGAAACTTATACTTTGAAATAACTAACTTGTGATGTTATTGAGATATGCTAATATGTTGTGCATGAATGTCAAGAGTAACCGAACAAGTTTTATCTGAGCGACACCCTGCAACCGTAGTACCTCTCATTTACACCACGCGACAACATCTTCCGAAAATGGCTGCTACCCCGATGGTTGCCTCTCTTGTGTTATGATTTTTTAAAACTTCTGTATCTGTTACAGCAGTCGTCGCAAGTTCAGGTTCGAATCAGAGAGGCTCAACGTAGCAGTCTTCAGGTCTGAATGGCACGATATGCAGATCATTTTCTTTGGTGGGAATTTTCGGAGATCTCTTCTAACTGTTTCCCAGATGTTGATGGCCTGATTCTTACTGCACAAAGTTAATTACTCCAATAGCATTCCTAGTGTTTCCAAGTGATCATTGTTTCCAGTCTCGATTTACATTTCAATTAACCTCATCTAAGAATGCCACTGACACTTTACAACAATATCTCAATTGTAATCCCAATAATGTAATATCTGAACTATGCATTAACAATGTTAGTAATTATTGAATTCTCTGACACTTACTTAACAATTCAATATGCATGTGTATGTTTGTTTGTATATTTTGTTGCCTAGCAACGATTTTAACATTTGTTGTCATAATGTTTGTGAGAATGCATATAAACGACACATATTAACAAACAGAAAAACATTCTTAGTGAAATATAAGAAGAGAACCACTGGAATACAAAGTATGAAAGTAGCTGTTGATTTTAAAAAGAAGGAAAAGGTATGCTATTGAAAACTATACAGAAATAAGCATGAATACTGATTCAACATTTTCCCATATCAAATGTGTTAGAATAGATTTTAGTTCATATGATTGCAGTGCTGTGTCCATCCTTGAATTTCATGAGTTTGTGCCATTCATATGTATCTGACATCTTAAAATTTCATTCAAAGGGGAGGTGGTACCCAGTCCTTAGTCGAAACACTAGAAATGCAAAACCATTTCTTTCTGATGAAGGCAGCACTAAAGTGTGTCCTTACAGCTCAAGGATTTCCCATTATATTAGATCTTAATTTTTAATGCATATTCGAATACAGGCTATATCTAATCAATGCTTGAAAAGTACCTTGCCAGAAAAGTTGTGTAAACATGATCATAATTTGATGGGTTGGATAGTTTGTTACATGTTGTAGATACATGCTCACAATCTAAGAGGTACTTTTACAATAGTTGTTGCTATTTGTATATACTCATTTTCAAGCTTAGATCCTAGTTCGAAAGGTGTTGTAACCACAAGAAGCTTGGGAATCTTGTAGACCAAATGAAAATAACATTTTAGTCGATAATAATTGGTTGGTTGGTTGGGGTTGGTTGGTGGTAAACCCTGCTCAAGATTAGGGATAACGTGAACCCCAGGGAAGGTGGTTGGTAGGATGGTTGGTTGGTATTAAGAGTTTAACTGTCGCATTCCTTGGTGAATGGATTCGGTAGGGGTGGAAGTGGTACCGTCTTTGAAATGGGTGCATGTTGTTCCTGCTTGTGTTTGGGTTTGGGTTGGGAGGGGGGGGGGATTGTGGACTCAGTTCCACCTAGTAGTAAAGCTTTTCTTTAATTTTACAGAAGAAACTACTTCGGATATGAGTTTCTATAAGGTTTCCAACGTTGTCTTTCATCGTGGAATATATATGACCGGAAAATCATGTATTTTTCAAGAGAAATATCTCACCGACACACTACTGCCATTGCTTTCGATACATGTACTGGATGCATCATACGTTTGATGACGTAACACCCTGTCAGTGTTTCCAACCCTTTTTCTTTTTTTTAAATTATGCTTGCCTAACCTAAGGAAACCTAACAAACCTTATCGGATAAGATTGGTGGGGCTATCCGTGAATGGTTCGTGGGGCTATCCGTCAGCTACCCGTGCATAATGTACAATTTGCACAAGTGACGAACACGCTATTAGGTATTTTTCTGTGAAGAAGGTTGGAAACACTGCATACGTACAACGCTAGTCAATTTCTGTCCGCCATATTGTGTGTTACGGAAGTGAAAAAAGGAATAACAAAAACTACTCTCTATGTGAAAAACTGTGTTTGTTTTCGTGTAAAAAGCATAATGGCACCTTGAACTATGTTCCGCAGTACACAATTGGTAAGTACGAACCATGCAAAACACAAAATTTCCGATTCTAGTGTGTCTCCGATATAACGAACTGTTAACGATTTATGTTCAGATAGCATTCATTATTTTAGGCCGAACCAAAAACCCTCTTATTTCAGTGCATATGTCTCACACAACTATGAAATAAGAGGGATTATATGCTACCAACGAATATCGAACCGCTAAACATATAATTGTAACTTACATAAAGAGACGTTTTCATGTTCCTGCATTTTATGCATGATTCAATATCCGATTCTTATTTGTTTGTAAAAATATATTGCAAATGCCATTTCATTTTATCACATAGTTTTGCATATATTTTTATCGTCCTACACAATCAACTCTTCTTTCAATTTCCTGTAATGAAAACTACGATTGTTAGGATAAATTTGGGACGACATGTGTCACTAAATGTGTTTCAAAGTAGTTAATTTAAAATAGACAATGAACCGACGTAAAATATTCCATTCGATGCACAGGGTAATTCCAAAGAAACTTATACTTTGAAATAACTAACTTGTGATGTTATTGAGATATGCTAATATGTTGTGCATGAATGTCAAGAGTAACCGAACAAGTTTTATCTGAGCGACACCCTGCAACCGTAGTACCTCTCATTTACACCACGCGACAACATCTTCCGAAAATGGCTGCTACCAAGATGGTTGCCTCTCTTGTGTTATGATTTTTTTAAACTTCTGTATCTGTTACAGCAGTCGTCGCAAGTTCAGGTTCGAATCAGAGAGGCTCAACGTAGCAGTCTTCAGGTCTGAATGGCACGATATGCAGATCATTTTCTTTGGTGGGAATTTTCGGAGATCTCTTCTAACTGTTTCCCAGATGTTGATGGCCTGATTCTTACTGCACAAAGTTAATTACTCCAATAGCATTCCTAGTGTTTCCAAGTGATCATTGTTTCCAGTCTCGATTTACATTTCAATTAACCTCATCTAAGAATGCCACTGACACTTTACAACAATATCTCAATTGTAATCCCAATAATGTAATATCTGAACTATGCATTAACAATGTTAGTAATTATTGAATTCTCTGACACTTACTTAACAATTCAATATGCATGTGTATGTTTGTTTGTATATTTTGTTGCCTAGCAACGATTTTAACATTTGTTGTCATAATGTTTGTGAGAATGCATATAAACGACACATATTAACAAACAGAAAAACATTCTTAGTGAAATATAAGAAGAGAACCACTGGAATACAAAGTATGAAAGTAGCTGTTGATCTTAAAAAGAAGGAAAAGGTATGCTATTGAAAACTATACAGAAATAAGCATGAATACTGATTCAACATTTTCCCATATCAAATGTGTTAGAATAGATTTTAGTTCATATGATTGCAGTGCTGTGTCCATCCTTGAATTTCATGAGTTTGTGCCATTCATATGTATCTGACATCTTAAAATTTCATTCAAAGGGGAGGTGGTACCCAGTCCTTAGTCGAAACACTAGAAATGCAAAACCATTTCTTTCTGATGAAGGCAGCACTAAAGTGTGTCCTTACAGCTCAAGGATTTCCCATTATATTAGATCTTAATTTTTAATGCATATTCGAATACAGGCTCTATCTAATCAATGCTTGAAAAGTACCTTGCCAGAAAAGTTGTGTAAACATGATCATAATTTGATGGGTTGGATAGTTTGTTACATGTTGTAGATACATGCTCACAATCTAAGAGGTACTTTTACAATAGTTGTTGCTATTTGTATATACTCATTTTCAAGCTTAGATCCTAGTTCGAAAGGTGTTGTAACCACAAGAAGCTTGGGAATCTTGTAGACCAAATGAAAATAACATTTTAGTCGATAATAATTGGTTGGTTGGTTGGGGTTTGTTGGTGGTAAACCCTGCTCAAGATTAGGGATAACGTGAACCCCAGGGAAGGTGGTTGGTAGGATGGTTGGTTGGTATTAAGAGTTTAACTGTCGCATTCCTTGGTGAATGGATTCGGTAGGGGTGGAAGTGGTACCGTCTTTGAAATGGGTGCATGTTGTTCCTGCTTGTGTTTGGGTTTGGGTTGGGAGGGGGGGGGATTGTGGACTCAGTTCCACCTAGTAGTAAAGCTTTTCTTTAATTTTACAGAAGAAACTACTTCGGATATGAGTTTCTATAAGGTTTCCAACGTTGTCTTTCATCGTGGAATATATATGACCGGAAAATCATGTATTTTTCAAGAGAAATATCTCACCGACACACTACTGCCATTGCTTTCGATACATGTACTGGATGCATCATACGTTTGATGACGTAACACCCTGTCAGTGTTTCCAACCCTTTTTCTTTTTTTTAAATTATGCTTGCCTAACCTAAGGAAACCTAACAAACCTTATCGGATAAGATTGGTGGGGCTATCCGTGAATGGTTCGTGGGGCTATCCGTCAGCTACCCGTGCGTAATGTACAATTTGCACAAGTGACGAACACGCTATTAGGTATTTTTCTGTGAAGAAGGTTGGAAACACTGCATACGTACAACGCTAGTCAATTTCTGTCCGCCATATTGTGTGTTACGGAAGTGAAAAAAGGAATAACAAAAACTACTCTCTATGTGAAAAACTGTGTTTGTTTTCGTGTAAAAAGCATAATGGCACCTTGAACTATGTTCCGCAGTACACAATTGGTAAGTACGAACCATGCAAAACACAAAATTTCCGATTCTAGTGTGTCTCCGATATAACGAACTGTTAACGATTTATGTTCAGATAGCATTCATTATTTTAGGCCGAACCAAAAACCCTCTTATTTCAGTGCATATGTCTCACACAACTATGAAATAAGAGGGATTATATGCTACCAACGAATATCGAACCGCTAAACATATAATTGTAACTTACATAAAGAGACGTTTTCATGTTCCTGCATTTTATGCATGATTCAATATCCGATTCTTATTTGTTTGTAAAAATATATTGCAAATGCCATTTCATTTTATCACATAGTTTTGCATATATTTTTATCGTCCTACACAATCAACTCTTCTTTCAATTTCCTGTAATGAAAACTACGATTGTTAGGATAAATTTGGGACGACATGTGTCACTAAGTGTGTTTCAAAGTAGTTAATTTAAAATAGACAATGAACCGACGTAAAATATTCCATTCGATGCACAGGGTAATTCCAAAGAAACTTATACTTTGAAATGACTAACTTGTGATGTTATTGAGATATGCTAATATGTTGTGCATGAATGTCAAGAGTAACCGAACAAGTTTTATCTGAGCGACACCCTGCAACCGTAGTACCTCTCATTTACACCACGCGACAACATCTTCCGAAAATGGCTGCTACCCCGATGGTTGCCTCTCTTGTGTTATGATTTTTTAAAACTTCTGTATCTGTTACAGCAGTCGTCGCAAGTTCAGGTTCGAATCAGAGAGGCTCAACGTAGCAGTCTTCAGGTCTGAATGGCACGATATGCAGATCATTTTCTTTGGTGGGAATTTTCGGAGATCTCTTCTAACTGTTTCCCAGATGTTGATGGCCT
>NW_028143580.1:0-68000 GCF_977018435.1 Lepisma saccharinum
ACGTTCGTCGGTGCGTCTGTACTCAGGAACGGACATAGAAGAAGAACAGAACGTCCGTTGGTGAGCCTGTACTCAGGTAAGGACGGGGGAATAGGAATCTCCGTCGGTGCGTCTGTACTCAGGTACGGACAGAGGAAAAGAACAGTACGTTCGTCGGTGCGTCTGTACTCAGGAACGGACAGAGAAGAAGAAGAGGACGTCCGTTGGTGCGCCTGTACTCAGGAACGGACAGTAAAGAAGAACAGAACGTCCGTTGGTGCGCCTGTACTCAGGAACGGACAGAGACGAAGAACAGAACGTCCGTTGGTGTGCCTGTACTCATGAACGGACAGAGAAGTAGAACAGAACGTCCGTTGGTGCGTCTGTACTCAGGAACGGACAGAGAAGAAGAACAGAACGTCCGTCGGTGAGCCTGTTCTTTTCCCCCCGTCCTTACCTGAGTACAGACGCACCGACGGACGTTCTGTTCTTCTTCTCTGTCCGTTCCTGAGTACAGGCGCACCGACGGAGATTCCTTTTCCCGCCGTCCTTACCTGAGTACAGGCGCACCAACAGACGTTCTCTTCTTCTTCTCTGTCCGTTCCTGAGTACAGACGCACCGACGGACGTTCTGTTCTTCTTCTCTGTCCGTTCCTGAGTACAGGCGCACCGACGGAGATTCCTATTCCCCCCGTCCTTACCTGAGTACAGGCGCACCAACGGACGTTCTGTTCTTCTTCTCTATCTCCGTTCCTGAATACAGACGCACCGACGGACGTTCTGTTCTTCTTCTCTGTCCGTTCCTGAGTACAGGCGCACCGACGGAGATTCCTATTCCCCCCGTCCGTTCCTGAGTATTTCTCAGCAAAATAAAAGTACTTATGTGCGTAGTTCCACTGTAATTTCAAAGAAATAACAGGATCTTAAATTCAACATAACCAATTTTTGAAACTCCAAGCCAGAACTAAAGACAAAACACATTCGTGGTTCCCATGGCAACAACTCATACAAGATATGGACATGAAGTTAAGTCACTATCCTGTGACATCTCAGTGATAGGTTTAAATATTTACTAAACACAGAAATCAAGTTAATGGGATTAAAAAATAGCAATAAAGAATGGTAATTAGGAAAGAAAATGAACATTTGTGCAAGTGGAAAAGACGTGTCAATGTTATCTGTTATTTTTTTACGTTTTTTTGGGGGTGGGGGAAGGAATAAACATATGCAGAAAGAAGGAGAGACCATTCATTTGCACCTTATAATTTTACCAAATTTATCTTTACGCGAAATAGATTCAAGATTCAGTCCCCACAGGCAAAACAGGCTTGCTATTGTAATCACGACATCAGATTCGAAGGCATAGATTACAATTACAACAGCCGACATTTTTTCAATGCTACTTTTCTACATTTTAGGGTAATCCCAACAAATATGATGTGTTGATGAAATAAATTAAGAACAATTTATTTAGAATACAATAGAGAAGTTCAAAGTGAAAAATCTTTTTCATGTAAAACCGTGAAAGCGAGTTTCATGAAAAATTCAAAAGAAGCAGAAATTGTAGGATATGTAGCCTATTCATTAATACTATAACACTTTTTACATGCTGATCACCCCCTCCCAAAAAAAAACATCAGGTAGTTCTGCATATGCATATTCTGAAATAAATTATAAAACTACTTTCCGCTGAGTCGCATTGATTCTTGAGACAACTGTTCTTCTGAGTGAATATTGGAGATTTTCATGAACTTTAATTTTTCTATCACATTTTGACAGCTTTTTAATTCTCCAACAAAATGCCAGGTCCATTTGTTTCCAAATGAGCGCGTACATACACACACACACTCAGGGAGTGATTAAATATATATGCAGTGGTCAGAAGTAGCGTGCTACTTGTAGCGTCGCTACAGTAGCTAGCTACAAAATTTGTAGCTGTAGCTGTAGCGACGCTACATTTTGAAAATTGTAGTTGTAGCGGTAGCGAAGCTACAAAATTCCTGTAGTTGTAGCGAAAATTTCGCTACAGCTACATTTTCTCTCAGCATTTTGAGGTGAATTTTGAATGTGGCAACAGCGTCAGAAAAAATTGACAATAACCTTTAATTTTGCAGGAGGCTCATAAAGACAAAGTCTATTACATGGAAATACAGATTACCTAGATTGTAGATTATAGATATCTGCATGTTATTTAATTAGTATCTGAATAATTCAGATATACAGATAACTAACTGACATATATGAATATATTCCAGCTTGCAGCTACGTTTTTTTCAGTTGCATCGCTATTTTGGGGAGAAACATGCCTCGTTTGCAGCACCGCTGGAAAAAATTGCCTCGTTTGCATCACCCCGGAGCAAATCCTGTGGATATCCAAGGTGTAAGAGGCACCAAAATGTCATTAATTGCTGTGTAAAAAACAACTTGCAGTGCAAAACGAGCGATGTTTTTTCCGCTGCACTGACAAAGGAATAGTGCCAGCAATAAATGGTTCAGTACGTTAACAGCATTGATCATTGTCAGTATATAGGATCTCACCAGCAAGAAATTATTGTTACAAGAATGATAGAGTTTTTGGAATTACAATTATTTTCGCGATAATATTTGTTCACAAATTTTAAAATACAATACGTTTAGAACACTCGGGTTTACATGACAGTTTCCTCAATATATTGTATCATATTGTAAAAAGTACGTATGAGTTATTGACTTTCCTGCAGAAACGATAATTTTCTTTAGTTAATATACAAAGTTTTCAAATTTATGTATTTTTCCTACTTTTGCGTCACTTTTCTGTAACTTTTACTAATCATGACATCATCATCATCATCATCCCTCGCCGTTTCCTGCCTCTGGCTGGGTCGGCATAGAAGTCAAGCCTCTCCATTATTTCCTGGTCTTCCACCACTCCTCTCTTTTCACGGTGTTCCAATCTTGTCCTCTTCTCCTAACATTCTCCGCTATCTGCTCTTTCTACCGACATCTTGGTCTCCCCCTTGGCCTTATTCCCACTCCTTGTGCAATATAATCTCTTACTGGTAGTCTTTCTGCATCCATCCTCTTCATGTGTCCAAACCATCTCATCTGTGCCTGATCTATTATGTCCTAAAGCTTCACCACACCCACTGTCTGGCGGATCTCCTCATTCCTTATTCTATCCCTTCTAGTCTTCTCCCATAGACTCCTTAAAAAATTCATCTCCACTGTCTGCATCTTTTTCTTGTCTCTCTATGTCACGTAATTACTGGCACATAGTATGTGTTATATATTACCTTCTTGCATTTCATAGGTACATCCCTGTTCCATATTAATCTTCGAACGCTAGTCCACTACCCATTTGTGCTCGTCTGTTTACCTCCTCATCTATTCTTCAACTCTTCTCAATCATGACAATGAGGATGAATGGTTTATTTAATTATTCTCTTATCTATGGTCGCTTTCTGCCACTTTCGGCAAATTGTGAGAACGAGGAAGAATGATGAATGATGAGCAGTGTGGGGAATGGAGGAGCAGGAGGATCTCATCCTCCCAACTTGGCGTCTTTCCTAGTTTTTGTTTTGAGTCCATTTTATGCATAGATAAGCTGATCGAGACTGGATCCGAGTCACTATGTGCCTCCGCTGGGTATCGAACCTGGAGCCTTTGTAAACAAAGAGCCCCAGGTACTTTTCATTTGAAATGCTGCCTTCATATCAGTCTATTAAAAAATTAAATATTTATTCTCAAGAAAAATATGTTGATGTGAACATAAATACGTAATCCTACCAAATTTCATTGGTGTATAGTTGTAATCATTAGTTTTGGTAACACCCTAATTGCAATATTCATATATCAAATTTGAATTGAAATGCCACTTGCATAGGTATGTTATTCTCAAAAACTATAGTAAAAATAAGTAACTGAAGTAACGCTGCTATCAAAATTATCGAATGACGGGAATCATGATAATAAATAACAGAATCTATTTACCAGTAGTAGGGGATTTTTTTAATATCCACATAGTTATTTTTTTTTATGCAGAAGTAGCGCAAAAAGTAGCGAAGTAGCGAGTAGCGAACAGGAGTAGCGTAGCGAGCTACTTTTTGGTATGTAGCGGTAGCTGTAGCGAAGCTACATTTTGGAAGAATAGCTGTAGCTGTAGCGAAGCTACTTTTAAAATGTAGCGTTATGATCACTGTATATATGTAATACAAACATGATCCAAGCCCGTTAGTGCCACCAACAGCTTTCTAACTGTTGGTTAGGGAAATTATCTGGTAAAAAGACGGATCGTTTGATGTAATTCAGTAGCATGTGAAAAACCTCAAAAAATATTTCATTTCATGAATTAAACCTTGCTCAGTCTAATATACCCGGTTAAGAAGAATTAAAAACTACCATTTCCGTGTATTGCACAGTAGTTTGCTAAGTACTCTCGTATGTCGACGAGCATGGCCTAAACTATTCTTAATTATGAGTCTCAGTGTTCAGACTTGACAACGAACTTCTCCAGGTGAACTGCTACCGAGTGTATTGCTTCCAACCTCACAAAAGTTTATATAGTTCCAATTTCGACATACAGAATCCACCTGTTCAAGCGGCTATTTTCTGCTAGACACATTAACAATTTCTGGACTTTTGAGGAAGTGTACATATGTAAGCGGAAACTAAAAATGAACTAGAATTGTGTTTGAGGTATGAGTATGTGCGAGTTAATGCAAAAGTTAATGGCATACGTAAATACGCAAGAAAACAGAGTAATGAATTCATACTGCTCATTATGGAAACAACTTATAAGGTCTATGTTATGTATGTATTTCATATAGTTTCAATATCAATAACCCTCTGCTATTAATGTTCAATTTCACTCTTTCAAAAGTTGATTTGTCTGGTTTCTCAATTTATCGACTTCCGATTTCCATTCTTTCAATACGTATATGCACCTACTTATTTTAGTGTTTTTAGTATTTGAATTACCATTTACTACTAACACGAGAAACAACTTGAAAATGAGATAAACTTTCATAACTGTGGTTCAGATATCACTTGTCATGGATGTTCCTTATAATATTCTTTTCATTTCCTTTCATCTACAAATCGCAAATTCTTTTTCATCACGTACTAGAACTATTGGATGGTAGTTTTTACAAGACACAGCTTCCTTGATTCTTTACACCAATCCTGTGGTCTTTCATGTCTGATTACTAATTTCTTCCTCCCGTTTCAGTTTATCGCAAATAAATTTGCCGACATGAGTCAATCTTTTCATTGTAACAAAAGTTCAAAACATCTCTTCGTGATGTAACATTTTCTTCTAGGTCATAAGTGCACATGCAAAATGTCAATAGTTTTGAAGAGAGGAAAATAATTATGACGCTCAAACCTTTCCATTTACTTTGTAAAGCACTTTCTGACGTTTGTTTAGTTCTAAGATAAAAGAAAGCGAACATCGAACAACTTTTCGCTAATTCTTTAGCACCCCCTGTTTCGTAGGAACTTTCATCGCCCACTTTGTGAACGAATTATTTGAAAGGCTGACTACTTCACCCGTGTTCCTCGTGCACTTTTGAAAACTATTATAACGGACGATACAAATAAAATGCACATCAAAGTAGGTTGATGGAATGGACTCATCATGCGATAAGGAAATGACGTTTAATGAACTTAATTGACGTAATAACAACTAAACCCAAGCGCTATCTGTACATATTTCGGATTTTAAATTAGCAATCTCTTGTAACATTTACTGAAATTGTTGAACTTGAATACAGGTGTGAGTACGGTTCGTCATGGTGGATAAAACCTTACGTAGAAGCTTAAACGCATTAAAATTAACATCAAATATCGCAGGAAAATTTACGAAAGCCACTCTAGACTGTACTTGTGAAAATCCTCTACCATTAGAAAAAAGGTATTCTGTTCCTACATTGAACAACACTATACTGCAAACCGTACCAGTGGGAATATAGCTACGTCATTCTGTTCAGGAGGTATTGTCTCTGGCCTCTATTCGAAAGTTGGAGAATTTGAACGACTATGGCATGATTTGCACGTGTATCTTTGCAGAAGTGAGTGGTGATTGAATTTGTAAGACACGCAACCAACCATATTACAAAGGGTTTCTTCGAATTGATTTCTCTCGCTCTAAGTGGAACTTCCGCAACAAAGTTTTAGTCACGTGCTATCACACTCGAAATCAAACCTCAAGATATATGTTCATACACATACACACACACACACACACCTCCCCCCCCCTCCCCCACACACAAACACACTTATACATTAGTAGTTTCTTAAGATCTGGTCTCAGATGTCGTGTCACGCAGCGTGTCGCCTTGTCGGTGCGAAAACTTCCTTCAACTCTTAAGAAAATCCATTAGTGATTCATAATGAAAATATCATGGATCTCTTTACCGCTTAAGCAACAGCAATTTTTTCTATCCGTGGTTACGGTTCTGTAGGGGATCGTGGGAGATGGATTAAATGCATCACTCATCGTCTGCTCGGACGCCTACAGTGTGAGAAATGTGTTAGACAAGAAGCGGCGACTGCTTCTCCACTGACTAATGGCCGGAGTTTTAGCGTTCTTTATCTTCTTTCGTTTCAAGAGCTTCCTCTTTTAAAATTTCTTTCGCATTCGAACGTTGACCTCCAACCATCTGCCGCAAGAGAGGGAAGGGCGAGGGTAATCAAGTGTCAGGACTGCTTTGGAAAGGGGCGGAGAATTCGACGATTTTAGGTGGAGAAGGAAAGAAATTGCACTTCTTTCTCCCTATTTCTTCGGAGATATCTTGCCATTAATTTAGCGATTCGTATCTTCATGTTGTATTTTAGGAACATTTCATACCGAAGCAACAAGCGACACGTGCTGCTTGGGAACGAGCGAATGAACAACAACGTTTCACACCGTAGCTGCATGATAGGCTGCACAAGCCTGCGTTCGATTTATGAAATCCTCAAGCGACACGTGTCGTCTGTCACTTTGGTCTGAATTCTCCCTTAATGACAGTCATGCTGCTTCCTCTACAATCTTCAACTACTCTTTCCCGGGAATCTCCGGAACAGGCGAAAGAAAACAAGTTATGTGCTCAAATAGGACTTCGAGAGGACTCGACCAATGAACGCGCGACAGGGTACGTGAGTGTGCATGGAGAGGAAAACTTGGCTACGGATACCAGCTGTCGTTATACACGGCCTTGCTCCATAGATTCCCGAGACAGAGTGTACCTAATGGTTACGGATTTAGGGTTACATAGATATTTATACTGTTATGCCTGTGATGTCGAGTTTAACGATGATGATGAGAGCGTTGAAATGACTGTGATATTTATGCACTAATTCATATTTGAACCTAGAATTGTTAATTCCTGGCACAAGACACGCTGGTGCAGCAACATACGTTATAATTTATAGTTATTATTATGAATTTAAGGTCGGGTGAGTGTGGTTCCCGAAGGTGGTTCACATTTCATCTTGTTTTAACTTGTTCTCTCCACATAACAGGGATTTTAGTGCATTTCACCTTTTTTAAATACTTATTTTGAACTAAATATCAAGAGCGGAGAATAGCAACGGCATATCGATAGACATCTTCTCAAAACAAATTGCGCGCATTTGAAAGATTTTATACCTGGCACACATTTTTGTTGTATCACATCGTATCGACATCATATCTGTTCTTCTCAAACCTAATCTTAATCTGCCCTGTAATTTGCCCACAAAGTTGGTTGGGATTAGGGAATATTATATGCTTTTTTGAATTTTTATGTCGAAAATATTTTTGGCATCCGGTTTGAATCTTCACTCTTAACGCTGCCACGCATTTTTAAATCATTTACATTGTCCTTTGAAGGGCAGTGCTTAGCCTTGAACTCTTAGTTGTTTTTTTTATAGAACAGACAAAGTAGTATATTTCTTATTCAGAATAGTTAAACATAGATGTCCGGCCGTTACAAACCTTTCCCAACTCGAAATTATATTTCTTTCCAGAATCATTAATGGACGACTATTTACTAGTAAACTCTTGTCATTTTTCATATCTGGATCCCAAGATTAAACAGCAATGGGCACTTCTTCATTTACACAAAAGCCCTAATGCTGTTTATAGAACAAAGGTCACTTCTGTATAGACTGCAAACCCTCTACAATTCATTATTATGAATAATGTCCCACACACAACTGAAACAAACAATGTATTAAGTGTGTGACTCAGACTAAATGTTTAAATGCATCATATGTAAGAAACGCATCAATTGATGCATTAAAGTAGAGATCGGCCTAGAAAGAAACACTCACTTGCATCAAGTTGTGCACTTTGGCGTTACCTTTACAAACGATATACAAAAATATATTAAGCTGTAAACCTCTTCTTGGTAAAGGCTTAAATATACACTTTAGTGCATCAAATAGTTTAGCTTTTAGCTTTCTGCGTGCAGGCTTCCATCTCTCCAAACAAGCTTTCGGAATGGCATGCATCAAGAAGCGGTCTAAATAACCACGGCAGTTTACATTGAGGAGGTTGCGGTGCTTACCCTTGGTGGTGAAGAATAATCTCAAATACGGTGCTTATCATATATATGCGTGTGAATATAAATCATTACGGATGTTTAGACGTGTGTGTGTGTGTGTGTACACAGAGAACTCGAAGTGCATTAAAGCGAATTTGTGCATTTTTAGTGCATCAAATGACACATCTAAACGTGTAATCTTGGATTATTGGAAATTGTCTCAGGGTTTGATGCACTTTTACTGCATCAAATGGAATATCGACTGTGGAGTGTGTCTTTTGATGCGCCTTAGTGTGTCAATTGCCCGTCCGATGGGATTTTATGCATCTAAATGCATATTTTTCAAGTTATACATTTGTATGCATAATTCATACGAAGCAATTCTTCGGTGATTTTACTTACCTTATACAGAAAATATATTTTGATCTTACGAAAATATGAAATGCATTTTGAATTCATCAACTCCCAAATTGATCGAAGTAAAAGATATAAAGTATCAAGAACAAAAGTAAATATATTTGAAGTAACTAAATTATATTTCCTAACTTAAATTTAAAAATTGGTGCCACTCGTGCATGTACAAGTCACTAATAATGCATTTTTGATGCATTGTTTCGGCACTGTAAATAAATTGAACTCATCACAGCATTGTAAGGGTGTGAGCAGTATTTTTTCCTCGGGGGAAAGGGGAGGTGTCACATCTTGTTCTCCAGTCATAGAAACTTAAAATTTCACTTTTATTATTGATCTGGAAGGACACGTTCCGGTACTCTTCAAATTGATTTGTTCTTGAATTCTTTATAAAAAATACTCAAAATATTCCGACATGTTCATAAATAGAAAGGTGACAGAATAAAGGTGATGGTTGTTATTATTTTACAAATCATAAGATTGAAATTGAAAATACTTTGGATTTGTTAACAAGTTCAGACTTGTGTACGTTATTTAGGTAGACACTAGATTCGCTTTGCTTCTTTCCATACAGTTTTTTGGCTCTTTGTACTTTTTCACGACATACAGATATGGAAGACACTTTAATCTGCTCCGAGGCAGAGAGATTATTACAACGCGTTAAGACGTAAGGGATCTCGAATTCGAACCTCGGACTGGGGATTCTTTTTTGTGCGTGTCTCTTCAATTTTATCATATCATCACTCATCTCCATTGTCGGGATTAGCGAAAAGTGTAAGAAAAGCGACGCTAATAACAAAAATCAAATAAAGACATAGAAGATTCTTGGTGCATACACTTGCACCATGACCTCCCTAACATGATGTCAGTAACACCCCCAACTTATTTACTATTACTACAAACCCCTCCCCCTTCCACCCGCCCGATTTGGAAAATTCTTTGTAAACAACCCCTAGGTGACTGACTCATCACTGTAACGGAAATTCTTGAGGGGCGCTGGCTGACGCTATGCACTGAGGACAACTTTCACCACGTGACCGACCACCAGAAGCAAGGCATCCTGTTCTCGTAGTTGACATGGCGTATTGTGAGATTGTGATACATACGCTTTGTTTTCGAGTGTTTTGTGTAGTTGTATGCAGATTTCACAAGGAGAGAAGAAGTACAGATTTTCGGAGTAACAAAAGTAAGTATCTATGCATATTGTACAATTTTATTTTATGGTTTCCTTTTTCCATTGAAGTTCTGATTTCACTGCCATATTCAAAACGCTTGAGTAAAAAAAAGCACGTGTTCAGCTCAAACGATTGAACTAAAATGGGAGATCAGCTTCAGGACCCAATATTTAACATAGCACAATAGTTTCATACTAAACTTCGTTGTCACTGTCATCTAAAGTTGCAAAAACTATAAGTCTTAGGCGCGAATTCAATGTTTCTTTGCTTTTGTTATCTGCCTATTTCATAATTTATTTTTGCAATTGAGGACAACCCCAGTGTCGTGAAGCATATACGGGATTTCACTTGACACCCGCTATTGTAATAAGGAAAAATTGCCTTCTCATTCCTCTCCCACTTTTCTTTTGTGTATTTCTTTTGTATATTCTAATTTCTAGTTTCGGATCTTCTTCTACATTTATCCTCATATTTTCGTCTGTTTCTTCTTTATTCTTTCTCTCCATTAATATTATTTCACTATTCCTCTTCCTTCTGTCTCTCTTTCTGCCTGCGTTAGTTCTATATATCTCTTCCTCCCTCGCTCCTCAATTTCTTTCTCTGTTTTATCTATTTCTCTTTGCTCTTTTTCACTTCTTTCTCTCTATCTCGCTTTTCTATCTCTCTTTCATTCTCTCTATTTCATTCGTTTCTCTATTCCTTTCTCTTTCTCTTGTTCCTCTATTTCTCTTTGCTTCCCTATTTATCTTATTTACCTCTCTCTCTCGCTTCTCTATTTGCACAGTGGTTAGGATCCCACCGTAAACTGTAGGCACAGTTCCGATCATGCTATATGTACAGTCACGGACACTGCTGGGTTGTAATGATTCCATTGAAAGCCAATGCATTCATTCATTACAACACAAAACTGTCCGTGACTGTACATAAAGTGGATTAAAAAAACAACAAAAAAAAACAATTGCCTTCCCCTCCTTTCCCCCACCCCGTGTGTGTGTGCGTGTGCGAGCGCGCGCGCGCACGATTTCTTTATCTGTCTCTCACTTGTCATTATCTTCTCTTTCCTTCACTCTGTCTGCCTTTTCAATTATCTCCCTTTCTCACATTCTCTGCCGCTTCTTTTATCTCCCTTAAGGCACTTATTTCTTATGAGTGTGATGGCATGTAGACATATAGACATCATGCTCGCATGTCGTCATAAGAAGAGAATCACAAGTGAAAGATAAAGCGAAGTAAATAAGCGATATTCAGACATACACCAAAGAAGTGGGGGATACAACACCGGGGCAGAGAGGAGAGGGTGAGGAGAAATGAAAGATAAAAGACATGGGAGAGAGAGAAATAGGGAAGCTAGAGAGGGGGGCATAAATAGGGAAACGAGCGAGAGAAAGATATAGAAAAAAAGCAATCTGCTGGTTCCCATGGTCGCCTGCACCAATCACAAACAACATCGAATTTACACAAACTGAATTTTGTTCTATCTTCTATGAAAATGGAGTAAGCGTACATACAGTAAAAATCTAGAATATCTTAACCTTATTTACTAAAGTTCAGAAATATTACTTTAATATCCCTGAATGTTAGAGGTGATGGTTCTACCAGTGGTTGGTTGGTTGATTTATTGTTTTAAGTCCACTTTATGCACAGTAAGGGTAATCGGGACTGGATCTACAGTTTAAAGTAGAATCCGAACCACCATGTGCCTCCACCGGGTATCGAACCCGGGACCCCTTGATTACAAGGCGACGACGCTACCACTGCCCCATCGGGGAGGCCCTGGTTCTACCAGTGGTGTGCCCAGGATTTTCAAAAGGGTGAAGGGACTTACGTATACTTTCTTTAATAGTTAGACCTCACTTTGCCATCTTTTCGTGCCTCTGACGTTATTTTTTAAGAGTACTGGAGCAAAGGAGGGGGGGGGGGGTTATGATCCCCACAAAGCAACTTTGTCCTTGGGGACGCCACTGGGTTCTACATTAGCATTCAATTTTACCTGGGTATTATCCATTGTCTAATGCTTTAATAAGTGTAGTGTTATGAACTAGACAATGGATAATGTCGAATTAATATTCCATACTACATTATTTCATACAACAGAAGAATTTTAAAATGTGATATTTCACTCATCTTAGTAATTAGGATTGAAATTTTATTTTTGAATGCTACTTGTTTGTTGTTCATTAATTTTAACTGTGCCATTAAAATGATACTCAACTAGTATTTTATTTTTCTGCTTATCCCAAGTAAATGTCTCATGCAAAGTTTTTCTTTTTTAATTTAAGGCACTTGTTCCTGTCATGAAGACAAGAGAGAAATATTCAGAAGCTATTGTGCAGAGGAATGTCAAGCATATTAACGGACTGAAGAGGGACTAGTCTGTGGTTGTTGTTGATACCCACCAACAAAGCAAGCAAAAGGTAGGTGTGTGTGACATATTGTTATCCGACACATGAAAAATTACATTTCCAAACCAATCAGTGCTAAGAAAATCTCACTTTCCACAGAAAATTTACCATGGTGCAAGTGTTGCTCATTTTTTAAATTAAGACTTGCAAGTTAACAAATATAAATAGTATATTTCAATGTTGAATACATTTGAAAATGTCTTCAGAATATTTTTTCCTTCGCTTCAACATTAGATAGATTATAGGCTTATTAATTAAACTGCTTGACATAACATCCAGTGGCATGCCCAAGAGGGGTTGATGGGGATCATAACCACCTCTTTGGCCCGGTATTCCTAACAAAATAACATCAAAGGCAGAAAAGATGGCAAATTGAGTGCGTATTAATAAAAATACATATATCTACCCCCCCCTTTTGACAATCCTGATAAATGATAACATATATGTAATTTCGCTCTCTGTATGTGTGCATGTAAATTATACTATATGTGTTCCTTATTTGTATACAAAATCCAAAGAGTTGATGTTAAATTTGTTTCAGTGGTGGAGTTCTTTTGTGGAAAGTTATTTCTGTACTTATAGGCGTTATAAATAAGGATATCATGTCAATTTCCTGTTTAATTTTGCTTTTTGTCTGCTTAATGTGCAATAACTATATCTTGCCTCTTCTATTGTATATATTTTATTACTCCCTTTTATGCTTCATTTCAAATGTGTCTCCAGCACGATGTCTATTATCTTAATGAGATGTGGAATATACATGTCGAAGTCATAAGGTCATTTTGGCTATAAATACCTATACCCTACCACCCCTAAATACAAACTTACATCCTCATATGGAAAATTCAGGATACACCCTGAAAATATTTTCTTTCTTTTAAATGCAAATGATAAATAATTTTAAGTAACTATATATACATAATGGCCAACACAAGATTCAGTCATGTATTTTCTCTTTCATTTTATTAATTGCTTGAGATACGCGATGAATATATATCTTTTTTCTATTAACATACAAGTTTTTAGCACATCAAGCTACCCTTCAAAGACTTGGAAATTTAATTATTACAATGATATTTAGTCATGAAAAGTGGTACAGAAGGAAAGGTATCTGTTCTCCCTTCATTTCTTTTTCCTTCATTCTTTCTTATTTTTTTCCATTTTCTATTTTTCCACCTGTTATCTCAATTCCCCCTCTCACTCTTTGTCCTTCCCTCTCTCATTTCTTTCCTTCCCTCTTCTCCTATATCTCTCTCTCACCTTCTGTCTCTCACAGCATTTCTGTCATTCTTCTTCTCTTCAAGATACATATACCTAGGTTGAGAGAGTCTCTTTCAGAAAGATAAAGAAATAAATATATTTGTGTGTGTCATCTCTATCTCTCATCTTCCCTTTCTCTCTCTCTACCAGCCTCTCACTGCATTTCTTTCCTTTTTCATTCTCTCCAAGAAGGAGAGAGAGAGAGAGAGAGAGAGAGAGAGAGATAGATTGGGAGAGAGGAAGGAGAAATGTGTCTATTTGAGAGAGGAAGTTATCTCTCATATATCATTTCACTATCTTTAAAGGTTTAAGTGGGTCTCTCTCTTTCTCTCTCTCTCTCTCTCTCTCGCTTTACTTTCTTATCCTTCTTATGTGGAGGGAAGAGTCATAAAGGGTTCCTGATTGTAATTTGTATACAAATTACACCATTCAAAACTATGTAATCTTTCCAGTTCTGCTTGTTTTAATCTGTTTTCGTCTCACATAAGTCCCTATTTATTTTATTTTCAAAGCTCCATGTCATATTCCTCTGTGATAAAGTGCCCACTGTTTCACATTCATATTATATGATACAACAGAAAAAATAGTGTCTTGTATTTTTTAAATAAAATTTTTATATATTACAGAAGATAAACGTTTATGAACAAAATTGAATATTCTATTTGTTTTCTGTTTGTGCTTTTCAATTGCTAATTTTGTTCGTAACAGGCTGGATTTGGAAATTGATTTGAACATGTTATCCATAAGAACGTTTTTGTTTAACCTATGTGTGTTGTGTAAAGTATTATGTCACTTCGTTTTGGCCTATAAGCATAATCATATAACAGAATATGTCTCCTTTACAGTACAAAATTATTATTGCTATTATTACCTACATGTGGTAATGTTTTCCCAGTGTGAATTGAAATGTGATGTTTTGTAATAAAATTCAAGAAACATATCATATTTATGAGTACTTCATTAATTTATTTTCAGGAAGTATCTCCATTTGCTAACAGAAGATTTTGAAAATGAAGCACTTTATCTGGCTGGCACTATTAGTGGGAGGAAAGTTGTCCTGGTAGCTGGATGGTAGAAAGTACAATGTGCCACTTTACAAACATTTATCTGTGCACTTGTTGGCAGTTGACGAGTACATACTATTAGGCCACAAATACAGACTGTTGCCTCAAGTCATCTATCTTATGTGAGAAGTTTAAGGATTTAAAAAGGATGTGCATTAAACACCAGTGTATCTGTGTCAAACAATAAATGTTCTGTCTCAGGATCTTCTATATAATTTGATAGTATGAATTGCACCTAAGTTTCTCGACAATGCTTTTTACTCCTGCATCACTTAATTTTTGTTCATAATTGAAATGTTTTGATTTTTCTGTGATTGTTAATCTGCATGTACACAGTAAGACATAAACATGTAGATTAAATGGGAAGGAAAATCAATTTACTTCTTTTTCTCACCTTAAAAATTATTATCATCTCTTATTTTGTGCACAAGTTATTTTCAGAATGTCCTGAAAGTGTTATTTTTATGTATTCAATTTAATATTTGCACATATAACTATAAACTCACAAGATACCACTTTGAAAGGGAAAAGTGTGTGTGTATATGAGCAAGAGAAGCCCTTTATTTATTTAAGTGCAGCTTCAAGTCAGTAGTCTTAAGTAGGAGGATACTAATACCCACTCCACATTCCTCTGCAGTAGAGAAATTTACACTAGACCTAAGCATCCCTCCACCTAAAAATTTCCATTAATCATGAATTCTCTCATTGTGTACTAAGAAGTATTCTCAGCATGTTCTAAATGTATGAATGAAATGTACCATAAATGATAAAAAGTAATTTCCAGAATGCACTTTACACACTTGTAGAATATTTAATATTGACAATAATCTTTTCCATAACTTTTTCAGCAATTCCAACACTTCTAAAGCACATTAAATGTGAAGTGCTTCGAGAAAGTGTACGAAAAGTGAAATACTTTTACAGTGGAGACATGTATTGGAACTTTTCCCTTGCAGGTATGCAACTCCTATGAGCAAGAAAAGGAAAAAAATTGACGCATTTAAACGTGTCACTCTACACACTAAAAGTGCATCAATTTTTTTGACTCCAACGACACGTTTTGGTGCATCAAACAAAATATCCACTTAAATGTGTCAATTGACACATTTATTTTGACGCATTTAGGTGCATCATCCAGTTTTATGCATTTCAGTGAATCATTTGACACATTTATTTTGATGCATTTAGGTGGATCTTTCGGTTTGATGCATTTTTAATGTGTCGTTGGAGTCAAAAAAATGATGCACTTTTGTGTGTCAATTGACACACTTTGAGTTCTGTGTGTGTGTGTGTGTGTGTGTGTGTGTGTGTGTGTGTGTGTGATGGTGTGTGTGTGTGTGAGAGAGAGAGAGAGAGAGAGACAGGGAAACAGATATACATGTTATAAACATATGTGTACACGAGGCCCTTGATATGCGTACATCTTGTCCTTGAATGTTCTTTTCGTATCCACTGTGTGGGAAAATTTTAGCATAATGTCCAGATTGGGTCCATAATAGTCCACAATATATCCTTTTCTTATCCACAACCAAATAAAGACATCTAGATAACCTACCTTTCACGTCAATGAAGATATATCCAAAAGTGATCCATAGAGTGTTCAATTTTGTACAATTTTTGTGCTTATATTATATACTTTCATACTACTGCTTCAAAGTAGGCTGATAAGTCTCATGCTCGCCGTCGAGGAATAAAAGTAAGTAGATCCATTGAGACTAAACCGGGGAACGTAGCAACCTCAACTTCTGGCCCGATGTTCGTGGTGACAGCGGTCCCAAGTACGATTCCCGATAGGGTTGTTGGTATTCAGTGTTGGTCCAGCAACGTGGAGGTAAGCGATTATACGTATCTTTCATGTCTTTTTCTTATTAGGTTGTCTCATTTCTCACACTTAATTTGCCAACTTTTTCAGACTCCTGCTCAAATAAAAGACACCCAGTGGCGGAGTGCTTAGAACCGCGTGCGCGCTACGACGACAGGTGTCCCGGGTTCGAATCTGGACCTTTGTGAGCGTACCTTCATCGATTTCATCATATCATTACTCATCCTCATCTTCGCGATTATCTAATGTGGCGAAGTAAAATGAATCAAAAAATGAAATCGATATGATAAGAAGATGTACCGCCCAGAAGTCTTTTCCTGATTACAAACTTTATTCGTGTCCGCTATGTGCAATGCGGAGATGTGAGGGTGGTGCCGGGGTGTTGGAAGGCTAACCGGGTTTGTTTGTTGCAGGTTTCAGAGATGTGGCTGTGGTGTAGCAGTGTCTGTGCCAAAGAATCCGGAATTAATGCTCTTGACATCGGGTGGCATCTTTCCGTACAATGTTTCTTGGACTTGACAGGATTTGGGAATGAAGATAAATTCCATTTTTTAAATACCATTTTTTAAATACCAACTTATTGATGGCAGATATTCTGTACATTTGAAAGTTCCTCTGCACTGTTATTGGTGACCGGGTCTCGTGATACCAGAGGACTTGCTGAGCTTTTTCCTGATTTGTGAACATTTCCGGTTTTCTGGGCAGTGACACTGCTACACTGCAGCCGCGTTGCTCAAACCTGCAACAAGTGGACTTGGTTGGTTTTCCAACATTTTGGCGCCACTTTCACATCTCTGCCTTGCATATGGCGGATGTGAGTGGGGCTTGTAATCAGGGAAAGACGTCTGGGACACCCTGTATTATTCACGCCTTTAAGGTTGGTTCCAGAGTCTCTCTTCATCAATTTCATCATATAATCAGTCCTCTATTTCCGAATCTTCGTGATTAGCCATAGCGGCAGAGAAAGGAGGTAAGGCAAACCAAATAAATCAATCAAGATTGTGGATATGTTTTTGTTTTTCAGTTCTACACTTTTCGGTTATCCATAAGAATACGATATTTATATAGGGGAGACCGGGGTAATTAGAACATGGGGTTATTGGAACATGTTAATGTAGAATAATTTAAAACTGGTGTAATAACATTTCATACCTATGTACCTACACTAAACCTACATGCAGAAAATTTGGAATAACTACACAAAGTAAGTTTTATTTGACTTTTATTATACACCTGCAAAAAATGATGTGACGCATGCTTGGTGTTTCTCTGCTTCTGCATATACTGGATGTGAATGAAAGAACCCTTGCAAAATTTTCTTCACCCCTATAATAAAACATAAGGGCACACATCTTTTCATGTGAGTTTGGTTGTCTATGGGCAATTTGCCTGGTTTTTATAAGCAAAGTTCTTATTACCCCAAAAATTTCTGCAAAGGGGTTATTAGAACATTGCGTAATTTGCTTGATTTCGCTTGGGTATACTAGATTGTACATGTAACTATTAGAAGTTTTTTCTTTACTACATTGTAGAATGGCCTGTAACCTTTCAAATAAATCATAGAACACTGATTTTCATTCACATATGTTTGCTTCACAGCATAGCATGTTTCTAACCACTCTGCCATGGAGATCGGCATTATAAAATATTATTTCTGTAATTAATCTATATTGAGTAATTTTTTTATTATAATTATACTTTTAGTGCCAGAAAACTAAAAAGAAGCACAGAAATCTTAAATAATACACATAAGCCGTAACATGACTGACCTAAATACACTTCAGAATTTTACATTTTGGCGTCGCTTTTCATGGATTTAACTCCATGTACACGTATGTCACGTATGTGTGTCTATTTGTATTTTTTTTTCTTATTTTACGTCTCTTTTCCATTACTTTTGCCTAATCGCCACAATGAGAACGAGTGATGGTAAGATGACGTTGCTGAAGGAGCACTCACACAGGACGCCCAGGATGGGATTCGAACCTGGGAGTGTCGGTGGTGAGATTGGAAGTCGCCCACTTTACGCACTCTGTTTTCGAGCCTGCACGCTCATACACACGCATGTGCGCCCGTGTGTGTGATAAAAAAGTTGTTGTGTAGAATGCCAATTGGCAGTAGAATTGGAAACACTCGGCAGATATTGTCGCGTGCAGAATTGCTGTCACAGAATTTGACAATTACAATTTTGACGACCAAGTGAGCCACGGCCCACAGTGTTGTGAATGTCCTGCAGGGCATAGGGAGTGACCGTACCATCGAAGCTCCGGGTTCGAGTCCCGGTCTGGGCATGGATGTTCTTAGTGGTTGTCCCTTCCTCATTTTTATCCCATCATCATCATCATTGTTGGTATTGGCTAAAGTGTGGAAGAGCGACGCAAAATAACACAAATACAGTAGAACAGTGAAGAAGCTCAACCTTACAGTAAATTTTCTATTAACATAATTTATGACGTTTCCTCCCCAACATATATAATAGTTTTTCTTGTATGTATGCATTGCTTGCATTGTAGAATTATTTTCCTGTAGTTTACTGTTATTGTCTTGTGTAGTAGTTGTGCTGTCTAGTGTGTTTGTGTTTATCTTGTGTAGTAGTTATGCTGTCGAATGTGTTTCTGTTTGTCTTGTGTAGTATCGGTGGTGTGTATGTATGTGTCTTGTGTTGTAATTGTGCTGTCTAGTATGTTTGTGTAGTAGTTGTACTGTCTAGTATGTTTGTCTTGCCTTGCGTAGTAGTTGTGATGTCTAATTTGTTTGTGTTTGTCTTGTGTAGTAGTTGTGGTGTGTAGTTTGTTTGTGTTTATATTGTGTAGTAGTTATGGGGTGTTTGTGTTTATATTGTGTTATAGTTGTGATGTGTTTGTGTGTGTCTTGTGTAGTAGTTGTGCTATCTAATGTGTTTGTGTTCATCTTGTGCAGTAATTGTGCTGTCTAATGTGTTTGTGTTTGTCTTGTGTAGTAGTTCCTCCATTCATATTGGGGGTTAGGCGTAGAGCTGACAACTCTGCACTGTAAAAAGCCATGTCAAGAATCAGCAATATAAGGCCATGGATGTTCCCAAGGTAAAATATTCCGGAGGTAAAATAGTCCCCCGTTCGGATCTCCGGGTGGGGACTACTTTGGGAGGTCCCTGGACTAAGGATAAGATCTACATTAGGAATAAGGATATTAAATTAGGCACCTGGAATGTTCTGAGCCTTTACCGGCCTGGGGCATTTCAGTGTACAGTTAATGAGATACTTAAGTATAAATTAGATGTAGTAGCTGTCCAGGAAGTTAGGTGGCCAGGAGAAGGGAATTGTAAAACTAAAAATTATACTTTTTTCTATGGTGGTACTGAAAATCATAATTTTGGAACAGGCTTTTTTATAAATAATAGAATTATCTCGGCTCTTAAAACAGTAGAATTTATTAATGATAGGATATCATATGCAGTTTTACAGGGTAGGTGGTGTAAAATTATTTTAATAAACATACATGCACCAACGGAAGATAAAGATGATAATACTAAAGATGATTTTTATACAGAGTTAGAACAGGTCTTTGATAAATTTTCTCAGTATGATATGAAAATTCTGTTAGGTGACTGTAATGCAGAGATTGGCAAAGAAGAGACATTTAAACCTACGATTGGTAAAGAAAGTCTTCATGAATTAAGTAATGATAATGGTATAAGATTGATTACTTTTGCAACCTCAAAGAATTTAATTGTGAAAAGTACCACTTTTAAACATAAAGATATCCATAAATATACCTGGTCTTCTCCAGATGGTAAAACTCATAATCAGATAGATCATATTCTCATTGATAAGAGAAGGCATACTAGTATAATTGACGTTCGTACACATAGAGGTGCTGACTGTGCCAGTGAGCATTATTTAGTAATTGCTCAGTTAAGAGAAAGACTCTCAGTGTTAAATCATAAGCAACAAAATCTAAAAGTTCTAAAATTTGATACAGGAAAGTTTACTGATGAAAGAATTAAGAAAGATTACCAAATTAAACTGTCAAATAGATTTGATATTTTGCAGGATTTAAATGATGATGAAAATATAAATGAAATAGACGTAAATAAGAATTGGGAGCACATACGTAATGCAATAGAATCAGCAGCTAAAGAAAGTATAGGATACCATAAACCGAGAAAAAGTAAGCCATGGTTTGATAATGAATGTCATAATCTAATAGAAATAAGAAATGAGGCTAGACTTAGGTGGTTAAATAACTCTGATGATACAAATCTAAACAATTATAATAGAATAAAGCGAGAAGTTAACCGAACGTTTAGAAGTAAAAAAAGAGATTACTTGAAAAGCAAAATTAACGAAATTGAAACAAACAGCAAAAATAAAAATATCAGAAATTTATATAAAGGTGTAAATGAGTTTAGAAAGGGGTGGCAACCTAAAGTAAACTTGATAAAAGATAAAGACGGTGATTTTCTTGCTGACCCAAGCGATATTCTAAATAGATGGAAGAACTACTTTAATGACCTTTTAAATGTCCATGTAGGAGATAAATCAGAAGTGAATGAAGTACACACAGCAGAACCTTTAGTTCCAGAACCTAACTTGACTGAAGTTAAAGATGCTATTAAAAGGCTAAAGAATAACAAAGCACCTGGCATTGATTTAATACCAGCTGAGTTAATTAAATATGGTGGAAATTCATTAATATGTCAAATTCATAAATTAATTTGTTTAATATGGAATAAAGAAGAAATCCCTCAACAGTGGAAAGAATCCATAATTGTCCCTGTGTTTAAAAAAGGTGATAAAATGAACTGCAATAATTACCGTGGAATTTCTCTACTCTCAACAACATATAAAATATTATCTAACATTCTTTTAACAAGACTAACCCCATATGCTAATGAAATTATAGGTGATTATCAATGTGGATTTAAACGTAACAGATCAACTACAGATCAAATTTTTCACATCAGACAGACACTTGAAAAAAAGTGGGAATATAATCAAAATGTCCATCAACTATTCATTGATTTCAAAAAAGCATATGATTCGGTCAAAAGAGATAAATTATATAATATATTAGTAGAGTTTGGAATACCTAAGAAGCTTGTTAGTATGATAAAAATATGCACCAGTGAAACAGAAAGTAAAATTCGTGTGGGTATTAATATGTCTGACAAATTTACAATTCATGATGGGTTAAAACAAGGAGATGCATTATCTCCATTGCTCTTTAATTTTGCCTTAGAATATGCTGTTAGGAAGGTAAAAGAAACTAAAGAAGGACTAAAATTAAATGGTGTGACTCAGTTGTTAGCATATGCAGATGATGTAGACTTACTGGGGGATGATGTGAATACAATTAAGAATAATGCTAAAATATTTTTCAAAACTGCTAAAGAGATAGGTTTGGAAGTTAACAAAGAGAAAACTAAATATATGCTTACAGGCCGAAACCAAGTGTTAGGTAATAATCAAAATCTAATTATTGATAACAACTCGTTTGAACCAGTTTCCAAATTCAAATACTTAGGAGTAATATTAACAAATGAAAATTATATTAAAGAGGAAATAAAAAGTAGGCTTAATTCAGGAAATGCATGTTACTTCTCTCTTCATAAACTTTTGTCTTCTCGTTTAATATCTAAGAAACTAAAAGTTAAAATATACAAAACAGTAATTTTGCCTGTAGTATTATATGGATGTGAAACTTGGTCCCTTACATTGAAAGAGGAACATAAATTGAGAGTATTTGAGAATAAAATCCTTAGGAAAATCTTTGGACCTAAAAGGGATGAGGAGACAGGTGAGTGGAGAAGGTTACATAATTTAGAACTACATAATTTGTATTCATGTCCAGATATTATTAGAATAATTAAATCAAGAAGACTTAGGTGGGCAGGCCATGTGGCACGAATGGGAGAGGAAAGAGGAGTATACAGGATTCTTGTTGGGAAACCTGATGGTAAGAGACCTGTAGGAAGGCCAAGACGAAGATGGAGGGACAACGTTGAGATGGACCTAAGGGAAATCGGTAGGGATGGAAAAAAGTATATAGATCTTGCTCAAGATAGGGAAAGATGGAAGGCCTGTGTTGCTGCAGCCATGAACCTTCGGGTTTAAGAAGGCTAGAGAGTTAGTTAGTTAGAGTGTTCAATTCTGTATCCTCTCGATATCCAGATCTGGATATCCTATGGACATCTGATGGGTATCCATGATATCCGTGAATCTTATCTGGATACTGTGGGTATACATAATTACCTTGGAGATTTGTACTGTATCGATAGTTAATAGTAATTTCCCAGTATTCTCTTGAAGTTGTTAAGAAAAATTTAGGAGAAACCTCACCCCTCATGATCAGCAGCTGTATATCTGCCTTCCGAATACCAGTCCATTAAAATTGTTGTGCAACATAAATGTTATGAAATTAATTAAAAAAATAAAGTACTGATCAACTGATGCCTAGTTGACAATCTTAGCAAAAACCGTATATGAAGTTTGCAACTTACAAACTCTCCGTAATTTTTTAATGCCCCGTTCTATTCTTCGTTCCTTCTTTTGTCGTCTCCAGTATCACGGTTCCCGCTGAACATTAAGGCACTTAATTGAATCGATGTTAATAGCATCTGCGGTAACGAGATTACAATTCATCCCAAGGTGACGAACTTCCAGACCAGCGAGTTCCGACAAGAGACTCGAGGGCAAAGCAGCGAGGTCGCATTAGATTTCGGGGGAGCGTTTGAACCTGTCTCTGCTAACGACGGATGCTGTAACTCAAGTTTAAGAAACAACGGTGGGGGATTTTGAAACACTTTGACTTCAAGGGGCGCTCTTGTATCAATAACAGTCTATTATCAATTCTCGGCGGTGTTAGACAGCATACTTGAACTTTGGACCTTTGATTCTTAAACTATTAGAAACTTCTGTATTCTCTAATTAGCAGCTGGAGGATATCCAAATTCAGGGATCCATTGAAATTTACTTCTCTCTATTTACATCTAATATAAATGAGCAGAATTATAGAGGGCAATTTCTTCTAGGTGATTAATTATACTTGTGGTACATGTATTCCAGGGTACACCTTATTCGTGCTCATACTTCAATACTCGTATTAGCTGTTCTCAAGTGAAAAAAATATTTCAGAGAACAGTAGAAACAGACATTTTAAGGATTCAAATCTGGACATACTTATGGCCAAATTACCCCTTTGTGACGCTCTGGTTAATGACTGAAAAAAACACGATCACCAAAAGTTGTTTCTTTTTCTCGATACTTTACGTTGCATTTCTACATCTTGTGTTAATCATGGCGACAAAAAATGAATGAAATGAATGAAGTGACAGACAATGATACATCCATGCTTTATTCGAAACACGAAGTGTGGATTTGCAGCAAGTGATGCTGACCTCATGACTGAAGTCCATGGAGGTCCGAACACGGAATGTGTTCAGGAAGGATCTTGGTTCGGGTGCAAGGGAGTTCGTTGTGTTTCTTCCTATATCAAATATTATCATCATTAATATAATTATTATGATATAATTATATGAATATAAATACAGTGTTTTCCTTGTCCTTCCCACATTTAAATTCGCTATAACTTTGTAACGAACAGAGATACGCGTTACAGCGAAATTAAATTTATACTTCATAGCAGTCTTTAAAGTTTTACCTGGTAGCACTGTACGTCTGTCATCCTCATCGCCACACCTCCAACTGGGCACCATCCATATCGGTGCAATCCCGAATCCGTAATGACAGCGATGACTACAGATATCTTTGCTTTGAGGTCATCCAGCACCTTGGCTTTTCCGCGTACACTTCCATCTTGACATATCACCAGAGCCAAAAGTCACACGGAGGCAGGTCTGGTGACCTTGCGGGCCATGATGTGAGTCCTCTGCGGCCAATCCACCTGTCTCCTGAATCGACGCCATTTTGGAATCACCTAAACACCTGATGCTCTCAAAGCGCAGCGTTGTCAGGCGAAACTTTAAAGACTATTGTACAGTATTTCACTGAAATATCTCTGTTGGTTACAAAGTTATAATGAATTTAAATGTGGGAGGAACTTTAGGAATACCCTGTATATTATCATCGCGATTAAGCTAAAGATGTAGAGCAACGACATTATCAAACATAATACAAAAAAAGCAAACAAATAGGTTACCACAATAGGTGATGAAATCTTTCACGGACGGTATTCCCATTGTGTTTATCTGCTGATGCAGACCACGATACTTTTTCCTCAATCGATATGTCTCCCGTTCACCGGAAATGTCAGATCCTAACGATTGCTTCCCTTTCATGTTTGGTAACAACAGATTTCTCTCATCAAGGAAGCGCCTGACATATTTCCAGGAGTTCCTACAAAGAGTGAACGAAGTTTCTTTGTCTGGTGCCGGGGAATTCCCAGAGACGCAGATGAAGGCCAATCCCGCAATTCCCAAGCAGAAAGGAAACGCAAGTGCGAGAGGAGATGAATAGATTTGGAGTTCTTCCAGATCGGCTCTGTCTATGGGTTGCCCTCCAAGTTTCCATGCTGTCTGCAACACTGAGGTTCTTGGCTTTCCCCATGTGGATCGAATATTTAGTCGTTAGGGCATGGAAGCCAGTGCAAATCAAATTGTAAAAGACTGCAATATTATAAAGAAATATGATTTTCATTTAATAAGGGATGAGGATGTAATCCAGGCTCAGGATAGTTTAATTATGTTAACGTGTAATCCTTTGTTGTTTTCAATCTTAGCTCATCATTCATCACATAACAACTCTTAGAGTAACCTAGCGTTGGGTTGATTGCACTGTAACAATAATTCGGGTGATTGTGAAATATTCCTTTCGTAAACGCACAATTCGTCCGCATCATCATTTAATTTGGTCAAAGACCTGCAGTTTTTACTTTCATTGGCCCCATAACTTGTTTAAGAGGGAGAGCGAGGAGTGATGTAGCTACCCATTTTTTCAGGCGAAAGCCGTAGGAGGATTCACGCTCCATCTCTGTGGCCAATGCGAGGCCATTCTTCATTTTGATTTTTGATTTAGTTTATTTTACTTCGCGTTTTGTGCCTCTTGGCTAATTTGCGAAGATGGGGATGAGTGATGAAATGATGAAATTGATGAATGGACATTCACAAACAACCAAAATCTGGCTTTATTAGTGCCGCGCTTTCAGTTCGCCATGAAGCATTCAATTAAGCGTGGAGGTAATTTTGGAAACGGCCCTTGCGTAATGAGGTGCCATTCTCTATTATGAAGCTTTGTGTCGTATCGGCCTCTGCGGCTATTGCTTGCGGACCGGGCTTAGAGATTTGTGAAACTCCAATCTGAGTTTTCGTGTAACTATGGCCGTTAACGTCAAAGCAAGGGCCAGCTGGAGAGATTTGCCGGAGCATCAGGAGACGAGCACGATTATCTTTCACATGTGCACTGAAAGCAATTTTTCATTTTTCAATACCCATGTCGTTTAATCCGTCTATTGTAATGCTATTGGGATTGCATGGAGGCACCGAGGGTTGCTCTTGTTTTTCAAACAAGAAAAAAAAACGTTTGTAACGTCCCTGACGTTCAGCCTGGTCTATAAGTTTGTAAGTTTTCAAAGGTTGTATTTTCATTAGTTGATTTTGTAATGGCACTTCTCCGTAATATGGTGCAATTTGCGATCTGTGAGATAATTAATGTCCTAAGTTAGTAACGTTGGCTGTATTCAAATATACCTTAAGCACTGAGTTCATATGAATGCCGCTAGAGGCGCCTCGGGTTATTACTGTAAGCAGCTGGTCAGCGCAACCCTAGTAAGTGTAAGTAGTTCCTAAAAAAATGCTACCTACTTACGCTGCGATCGGGGACCAGGATGCTAGAAAAGAAGCCAAGTGAGGCCATGGCAGGCCAGGTGATTTCCAGAGATGGATATGTTATGGACGTTTCCAGATTACATTTGGACATGTTTTGGACAACAAGTGGGACGTTATCTGCAGATTATAAGCTTTGATTTAGACAATTTTTCTACGTATTTTGGATATCGTATTCATACGAAAAGTGCATTTTAGACTACGTTTAAATAATATCTGGACATCATTTATTAGTAAAAAACTTTTGTGAAGCTAAGGGGATTTCATAGATTTGTGCACATATAAAGAAAACAGAAAACTGTAGTATTGACTAATTTTCAAAAAAACGAAATATGCGAGAGTTCGAGCATTCTGTCACGTAGTCTTCTAGACAAAATTCGTAAACAATAAACAAAGTTCACTGGGTCGGGACACCCATGTGTAATGTTGTATAAAAAAGAAAGAAGGTAATAAGGTAATGCTACACAGTTGAACATCCACTTTCTAGCTACGCACTGTTGGAGTATGACGTACCGCCATAGCACTCAACAGTTTGTGGTATTTCGCCCAAAACCATTGGAACGATGAGTGACTGATGAGAAGAACGTCCATTTAATGAATGAACTTAGTGGTTCGTAGAATTCACGAGAGATGGTGTCAGCATGCAGAACACAACTTACTTCCGGAACAGAATCAAAGTAAATTGTTTGATAAACAAATTTTATATTATCGTTCATAAGAATGCGTTAATAGTGATTGTTGATCACACGCATCATTGTTGTACTCGTTTTTGCAACTTCATTATTAACATTGCCTTGGTTGAGATTAAATTTAAATAATCGGCCAGATGCGAGTCCGCAGTGATGAACAGCTCGGCAGACCATGAAAGTTGCGTTCTGCTGATGCTACACCTTTATTGTAAAAGCATATCTCGGGATAAAGATCCAAGAGTTCTTTATAATTTAAGTTTGAAAACACGATGGAACGTGTGTTTGGTTTAACAAGTGATTTCTTGGTTCGTGTGTTTCGTGAAATTTTAATCGATCCTGCGCCGATGTTCGATTCGAGATTGATGTTATCGATTTCTGTGCGCGGTGATCGGAAGGGACTTCCGGTGAAAAAATGGCGTGATGAATGAGAAGAGATCGTAGTCAAGGAAATTGTCATTGTTTCCAGTTGTTTCTGCGGAATTCCGGCATCATTAAATGTCTAGTACACTCGAAATCGAATAAAACGCCCCCCCCCATTACGGTTATGCAACCCGGAATTTTATATCATCTAGTTTCGCCAGGAAGAGTAGCTCGCGAGAAGCGTAGTGTTTCCAACTCTTGGATCTAGCCAGAGATTCAAGCGACCGGGTGGAGATCTTGCTTTCCTCTTGATTTGATTTCAACGGACAAGTTTATTTTGAGAATGTCTCTGGTAATAATAACAAGTGTTATTAACATTTATGCTTGAGTTTTTTATTATTCTTTTACCACTTCCGAACGAATATGTGAAGATTTTTTTTTTTCATTTTGCAATAACGCTTTCGGCATTTTTCCTTCACAGTTATTCTTTTTGTTTTTAAATTTTTGGCGACATCTGATTTGGAAAAAGTTCCACGAAGTTTGTTTTAAGTGTAAATGCATCTAGACAAACAGTGTAGAGTGGGATTCGAACAACAAATATGAGCTTCCGTCGCGAATCGAACCAGCGCTCCATTGATTATGTTTTCTTTCCACGTTTATTAAAATTTGCTTCCTTCAGCCTACTTCAGATTGTCATATATTTAAATTCGTATTCCCGTTTTTTTTTCATTTGCATTGTTCGAGCCGTGATAACTTTCTCTCTTAATCTAGTTATTCGAATATTTTCATACTTTTTTTTCTCGATTTTTCCATTCGCACTCATTACAGATTTCGGTATCGCGCTTTTCCATATTTTCAGTAATTTAATTCTCTTGTGTATAATTCCTTTGACTATTTTTAATTTGCCCTTAGTCCGAATCACGAAAATATGTTAGGAAATGTTTCCCGTGTAAATCTTATTGTATGGTGGTGTAAAATTGATGCCAGCTTTTTCTTGCGATAAGGGTTTTGAAAGTGCAAGGGTCTCATTTATTAACCATGCTTGGAAGGGGGGAGGCGGAGGGGTGCCAGAAACTTGCCAGACGGAATATGCCTGAAACGAATCAGCAGGTGGGGTGCTGAGAAGGCTACGCTATCTGCGAGCGAGGGGAGGGGGTGACGAGGAACACTGCCACAGCGAGTCGCTGTAAATGATTTCATCGTCTGTGCTGCGTGAAACCCGTTCTTGGCGGTCCTATACTTTTCAGATACATTTCTGCCAGATTTTTTAGCGAAGCGAGGTCATATGTTCCAGATTCGAACTCTGGTCAGGCATGAATGTATCACTGAGTTTGTCCCGTCACAATTTTATAAATTGATAATTCATCCGTATTATCGCGATTAACTCAAGAGGCAGAAGAGTGATATAAAATAACCGAAATAGAAATTGACGCATTTGTGCCTGGTGCTAGTGTAACGAAGAAGTTAACTCTTTATAAATGATGAAATAGGCAGCCCTTGCGCTCAAATACACTTATCCCTTGGCAAAAAAAACAACAAAAAAAAAACCTACTACTCTTACTACATTTGGAATACAGCCAAGAGCGATGTAAAGTAATGCAATTACATTGTGAATGTTTCACATCCTGTAGTCTTTCATAGTCTTTCTTTTTCTCGTAGCGGGGGAGGGGGTTCATTCATTACAAATATCTAGGAATGGATTTAGCAGCAATCCGTGATATACTTAAATATCATAACATGCTGCGAAGTCAGGGTTCTTGGGTCCTAGCCTCTGATAATTATGAGGGTTTTTTTGCGTTGTTTCTTCAATCTTCATAAATTTCCCTGAAGCATCATTCATCCTCTGTCGCCATTGGCTATATGTGAAAGTTGACATAAAATGAACAAATTTCGAAAAGAAAACACAAGGATCTACTTTTCTCATAGCTCGCCAAACATGCACATTTCCGTATTTTATGCTTTCAGCGCTATCATTATTCTTGGCCGGCAATGGAATTGAAGCAACTCTCACAACTAACGTAAACTACATGTCACTCAGGCATGACAATTCTTGCGGGAAAAGTGGATTAGCACATGGTAGCGCAATAACTATCTTCTGGCCTGCTATATTTAAATCCGTACTTTTTATTCCAGTTGAGTGTTTGACTCACAATTTCGCCACTGAAGGTTTGGGTTGTATTTGGGTTATACGTATTGTATTTTTGGTGCGCTAGGAAAAAGCAATCCCAAAGGTTCGCACTGAACAGAAAATTGTGTGCTTTCCCTCTCTCTCTCTTCCAACTCCGTCCCTATCTCTCACCCGACGTCCCCACTATGTTGTTAGAAACATATTTTCTGAAGAATATCCACATTGAAAATAATATTCCCCAATTGTTTTGATAGGGCATTTCTATTGCTCCGAACGAATTATCTCCGTAAGAGGACTAGGGCCTCCCCGATGGCGCAATCGTAGATTCGTCACCTTTTAATCAAGGGGTCCCGGGTTCGATACCCGGTGGAGGAACATAGCGGTTCGGAACCCACTATAAACTGTAGGTCCAGTCCCAATTAGCCTTTCCGCATGCGGCCCGCGATGTCATTTTTTGCGGCCTGCGAAGCCAGTTTCCAAAATACATTCATTTTATGTATTTTTATTAAAATACGTTCTATTTATGAATTTCCTTAAACAACTGGCGTTTGTAACAGATATCACAGGTCATCTGAACGAACTGAACTTGAATCTGCAGGGAAGAAACCAGCTGGTGTCAGATTTAATGGGAAACATAAATGGGTTTCGTAACAAACTGAAGATTTTCAACGTTACTTTGGAGAGGAATAACCTGGTCCATTTTCCAAGCTGTCGGCGGCTAGCAGGAGATGAAGAAACACTGGACTTTTCTGAATTCATTGTAAATATTAAAGAACTAATGGATGAGTGTGAGTCCAGATTTAAAGATTTTGAAGAACTTAAAGCAGCATCCAGCTATTTATTTAGCAATCCTCTTGGCGTTAACATCGAAGAACAAGAAGCTTTTCTCTCCAACTTGAATTGTGTGATTTGCAAGGCGATGTGTTCCTTCAAACTAGCCAAGAAAAGGGGCCAGAGTTTTTCAAATACCTTTCAAAGGAACGCTTTCTAAACGTACGTAGTTTTGGGCAAAGAATGACATCGATGTTCGGCAGCACATACACGTGTGAAAGTGTTTTTTCTTCAATGAAGTTCATCAAGAACCGCTACAGAAGCCGACTGGCAGATTCTTCACTGCTTCACCTTCTGAGACTTTCAAATACAGAAATTGAAGTGGACATTCCAACTTTAATAAAAGAAGCAGATCGGCCTCAATTTTCACATTGAACACTTACTATGAAGGATTCTTATTTGTATGGTGTATTTTTCATTTCTTTCAATTCATCCATAAGTATTGGGTTTTTGTGAAATAAATTCTAATTATACAATTTTGATTTGTGAATCCATTGTTTTTATTGCCTCATTTTAGAAATTTAGATCATGCGAAAATACTACATTTTCGGTTCAGTACTTACAATTTTTGTAATTTTTAATCCCCCTCCAAAAAAAAAATGCGGCCCGCCAATCAACTGCTGGATATAATTTTGGCCCTCGGACCTTTTGAAGTTGGAAACCACTGGTATATACTCTTTTATATTGCACTGATTCAATAGTATCCTTATTTCCTAAAGCAAGCGTGAGTTTCTTTGCACACACCACGCAGGCCCTGCTTGACGTAAATCTCAGATGCAGTAACTTCACGGTTGCCTTTTGCCAGCACGCTTTGACTTTAATTCGAGCCCGGGTGGGTGCTTCGTTCGAGATCCTGCAGCAGTTTTACTCGTATCTATGATTGAGCATGTTACTTGCAACGGAACCAATAAAATGAAACTTTCTGCACCGGAATGGGCTTGAAACTCTACATGCACCAATGATAAGGTGTTTTGAAGAGGCATGTGCCACGTGCAGCATGTCCCTTCGGTCCGAATGTTCCTTTACGATATCATTTCATCATGCCTTACACTTCGGAATTTACAAGAGAGAAGATAGTCCGCATGTTCTTGAGCGGCGGATCTGCTGCACAACAGATTGCTACGACCCTTGGTGTGGACGATTCATGCGTCAGGCGTTGCATTCGGTGTTACGAGGAAGAAGGGGACCAAGGAATGAAGTCACGACCCAAGAAAGGCCGCCGAGCAAGACAACCAGGGAAGAAGATGCAGGCATCATTGAGATGAGCGAGGGCAACCCCTTCATGGCTTCAACGAAGATTCGCCAAGAGTTGAAACTGGAGTGCCATGCTGCAACAGTTCGGCACCGTCGAGCGGCAAAGAAAGAAGCAATGATGTATTTCCATCACGAAGCACGGATCAGTTTTGCTTTACAATATTTACCAGCTCCTCAAGAAATTTGGCAGATCGTAATTTTGAGCGACGAGAATGTATTTTCGTCTGACGAAAATGGTCAGGTTTATGTTTGGAGGCGCGACAACACTCGCTACGACCCCGAGAACATTTCTACCCATGCTAGGAGTGGCAGGATATCCGTGGCGGTGTGGGGATGGATCAGTTCGTCTGGAGTAGATGGATTGGTGGTGTCCTCGAGAATGAATTTGCAGGAATACGTCGCAGTGCTGGAAAACCACATGCTTCCCAGCGTGCGAGAGAGACACCTTGAAGATGAGATTCCGCACGTGACTTTCGATCAAGACAACAGCAGCGTCCATACATCGAAAGCGACCACCATCTGGTTTAATCAGCACTAGTGTTGCTCACGAGACGAGACTTTGGCCTGTCTCGTCTCGTGGAAATGCTGTGAAATGCTGTCTCGTCTCGAAAATATTCGTTTGTCTCGGGACACATGATCAATCTCGTCTCGTCTCGAATTTTTAAAAGCCTGTCCCGTCTCGTCACGTGGGCAACACTAATCAGCACCGAGGAATATCAAGAGTAGATTGGCTAGCGAAATCTCCCAATATAAAACATTTGGGCGTTGATGGTGAGAGAGTGGGAACCTAGACAGCTGAGAACAATGGAAGCTCTACTGGCTCACGTGTTTGATGTTTGGGAGAGTTTAAGAAGAGCAAACATCTGCTCGGGCAATCCTTGCTTCGTCGACTAGATGCAGTGCTTGAATTCAACTCCGGGTGGACACAGTATTGACCATGATACCCCGCACGGTTTAACCAATGTTCTTTGCTACATCCCAGAACAAAACTAATTACACACATCTTCATATGCAACTTATCTTTCCAATTCTTTCTTGTTGATACCTTGGTGCACATGGTTACTTTTTTCACACACCTGCACCATTATATTATAATCTATAACATTAATATTCACATTATTGACAGATTTGATTCACATGAAATTCAAATGCGCAGCACACATGCACCCATTCCTAACACTTAACTATTAGTTACATTACACCTCTCACGTTGTCACAGTTCTAAATCAGTGGTGCCCAGGGGGAGGGGCATTATGGCGCAGACTGTGATGGAAGTTTGACTGAGTAAACAGGGCACAAGTTCAATTACGTTATCAATTAGAAATTGCTGTTATACAAATAGTAATTTGTAGATTGTCAGGGGAATTGTTACGGGTAATAAGTAATATTGATGGGGGTCGATATCCAACTCTTACATATTGGGCCTTAGATTGATAGGGAAATTATGGTGGGCGATTAATGAAGTTAGTGGTATTTTCAGGTAGCGGGATTGATAATTATTTTGGGGTGCAGGGAATCCCAACTCTTGTGTATTACTATTACGTCTTAGATTGCTTTTCTGGAGGGAGCAATATCAACTGGATGTCTAAAATTGGCATGGAAATTTTGTTGGGAAGATTGAGTATGAAATATGAGGTGGAAGGGAGGGAAATGAAGTTTTGATAAAGTGTTATGTCTTAGATTGCGAAGGGATTTCTGAATAGTAAGAAATTGACAAAGGTCCGGGCGGGACTCGAACCCGGAATATTCGGTGTCTGGATCGTTAGTCCACCACTAACCGCGCTTGGCCTCAGAGCCGGTTCTCTTCGGTGGCCAAGCGCGTTAAATAGTCCACTTCCGATGCCACGAAATTTCCGGGTTCGAGCCACGGCTTCAGTATTGCTATCATGGTATCAATTTAATCTAATCGTCACTCATCCTCATTAGCCGAAAGTGACAGAAGAGCGACTAAACATAACAAAGGTACAAAAACAACTTTAACACTCTAGTAATTTCTGATCAATAGATGCGTATTTGCTTTGATTGTTGACTAATGATCAACAGAAGGACGATCAACCGATCATTTAATTCATGTCGTTTTTCTGGTATTTGTTGTCCCTTCGGATCAGCTTCGAAACCTAAGGAAATTATTAGATGTTTGTCTGAAGTTAGTAACAATGGTTCTTTAAATTCACGTCGCTCTTTCAGCCGGCGCGGGAACCACCTTTATGGCAGTGATCCTCTGTAGCCGCGTTTACCTACGAAGGAACTCGTGGCCAAACAACGAATTAGGCCTACCGCTTGGGCAAGAAGCGGCAACGTTACAAAGCCCTTCTCCCCGAAGCAGCCAGCAGGAAAACAGGATTTTGTCAAAATAACCCTTCTGCTCTGTGAATGAACACCGGTTCAAACACCGTTTCGACTTAATTGGACATTATCCATTGTTTTTCTTTTTGATTGACTATATATTCTATCTATATATTTCGAGACATTTGAAGAGATCACCTCTTCTCTCATCTTCATGCGAACAATTTTTTCTATGTCTGTAGTGTGATTGGAACTATGACAGTACGTGATTTTTTCCAAATCCGGTCCGCTAAGCAACCAATCTTAGATGCCCATTCCAAATCGACAGCTATAGAGCAAAATATGTTTGAAGTTAAGAGTCTTATTGAATTAAACATAGCTCGACTCACCCTCACATTTTTTTTTTTTTTTTTTTTTAGATAACTTGCGTGCACTTCGTATAGAAGGCACCACGAGACTGTAAATTCACACTATTTGGCATGGCAAATAGACCTTATTCCAGCTTCGCTGAAAGTTCGATGTATATAATAGTTGTCAGTCATTAAGTTCAACTGCCTCTGCGCGTGTGTTGTGAAGGGTTGCCGTGTTCCAATTTTGTTTTAATTCCATTTCATGCTCAAAAAGACTACCCGAAGTGGGACCTACAGTTGAAAGTTGGATCCGAACCACTAGGCAGTTGTGTCTCCACCAGGAATCGAACCTGGAACTCCGTGATTATAGGGTGTTAACGACTTCATGGCTTTACAGTTTCGTGAATTCAAGGAAGCCAAGGTGAGAAAAATGTGAAGAAATATCTTCTACACGGAACTAACTATGTGTGTGTGTGTATGTAAAACTTTCTAGCACATCCATTTTCCTACCTTCATTTTATCGTCATTACGTTGAATTTTGCACCAGTGATTTTTCACTACGTTCTAGGTCACGTCACTTTGAGTCTTAAAATATTGTATGTAATTCAGTTTTAGTATAGTTTGTAGCCTCTCACCCAAGAATTTTTAAGGTGGGAGAAGGGAGGTGGCTTAGACCAAATTCTGGCGTTTATATTTCAATTCACTTCCTCAACAAATTATTTCTCGATTGACTAGATTTTAAGCGGAGCGTCATTCAGTTGTTTGTGAGTGTTCTTTTTGCAGAAGCAACAGCAGCTCGCTCGCACCCACAGTGCCCCTCCCACTTGACGAGACGCGTTGTCTGTGCAGTGCAGAACAGTGACAGTGTTGCCTCTCTATTCGATCTTTGTATTCTCTTTTGCCTGCCACTACGCACACATTTCACACAATTCTTCCCATACAACAAATGGAAAAGCAATCAGGCTACTGTTAAATGACTCTTTTCTAGATTTTGTATTAACACTTTCCACTGTCAAGATACTTATGTTAACTTGGTTCTGTTTCGTATTCCCACAATTTGGCTTCGTGCAGTAGGTGTTCATATTGCAAAAAAGGAAGGAAAAACAGGTATTTTAACATTTTAATTTTCATCCGTTTCATGATTGTATGAAAGAATATGGTGGAAAAATACACTACTTAAGACAATATCACTAATAATAATTGGCCGCCGCTGTGCCCGATGTGGTAAGCCGTCGGCTTTTGATCTCGCTGCCGAAATTCCCGGGTTGGAGTCCCGGCCTGGGTATGATTGTTTATGAGTGTTCCTTCATGCATTTTATCATACACTAATCCTCATCGTTGCGATTAACCAAAAGTAAAGTAAAATAGAAAGATAATAATAGTAATAATAATAATATGAATCTAGCCCCCATGATTTATTTATGACTGTCCTCTTATCAATTTCATGGAGTATTCATCCTCATTGTTGCGATTAGCCAATAAATGGTAGAGAAGCTGCGAAAAATAAGATGTAAAATAATAACAGAATTTTCTCCGCAGAAGGAAAAATAAATGCTCCAGAACATATGCAATGCACGAAACGAGTGTCCTGTAATGTGAGTCTGTAAACCAAATGTAACTCACGAATGAAGAAGTTTACGTGAAGGTTTCGTCTTCTACGAAGCAATACAGGCTTGGATGGCGCAGTGGTAACGTCGTCGCTTTGTAATCAAGGGGTCCTGGTGGAGGCACAAAGGGGTTCGGATCCCACTTTAAACTGTAGGTCCAGCCCCGATTAGTCATACTGTGTATTGTGGACTTAAAGCACCAAATCAACAACCAACCAACCAATACAGGGTTGGAAACACTACAGTTATAGGTTTGGAAACACTGCTCTTCTCGGGAACTACTCTACCAGGCGAAACTAGACGATATAAAATTCCGGGTTGCATAACCGTAAGGGAGGGCGTTTCTTTCGAATTCCTGTGTACCAAGTTCTTCACGAACTAATTGATAATAAAGCAAAACGACATCGGTTGGGGTTTTGTTCAGACCCTAATTGTGAGCAGTGTTTATTTGAAGATACAATAGCACACAGGATGACGCACTGTGGAAAGGCAAAACAAGACTGGCCGGTACTCCAAAAAATGATAGCACATATAAGTCGATCATCAGTTCAGTGTATTACTCCGAAATTAATAATTTTTCCGGAATTTAATTTTTTCCCTGCTACAAAGCATCGAACGATACAGTGGATTATAGGTGCGTACAAGTACATGATATATATTTTTTTCAATAGACAAACAGGAAACAATATGAGGGAATATTACCGAAGTGAATATGGGAAAATTTTACCTAGTAAAAAGAAAGGTTATATGCAAACTATATTCAACACACACTGTATGACTCAACAATAATGTAACATTTGTGAATGTAACCACAAATGAAGTATGGTTAAACCTTGTTAAAAAGTAGTAGTATGTAATAGTTATATTGTAAATAAATAAAAAAATGGTGCATTAAAAAAAAAAGTGGTTAAGCAGTTGGACTTGAAATCCAATGGGTTCTACCCGCACAGGTTCGGATCCTGTTCGCAGGGAAATTTTCGTTTTTTGTGTGTAAATATGTTTTCTGTACTTTATCTTTGTTGAAATTCCTATTGTTGAAATTGCTGGTTTATATTGATATTCAGCATTTAGAAGTTCCTGTAATTATATAATCTTGATCTGATTTCTAGTTAGGAAACAAAATGTATGTTGTATAAAAAAAAAGTGGTTAGCACATCGTGCTGCGACGCCAAGGGTCCCGGGTTCGAATCCCGCTCGGGCTTGGTTGTTTGTGAATGTCCATTCGTCAATTTCATCATTTCATCACTCATCCTCATCTTCGCAAATTAGCGAAGAGGCACAAAACGCGAAGTAAAATAAACTAAATCAATCAGTCAATCAATCAATCACTTTGAAAGTCTGGGTGCAGCTCCGCTTAAAGTGGATGATTATAACATTGTTTATGGACATCTTATGTAAAATGAAAACGAATTTGATATATTGCATTGACCATGTCTGCAATGTGTTGTAATAAAACTAAGAAAAGTCATTGTACACGTGGAAAAGTTCTTAACTCACTTTGCTATTTTATTTCGTATTTCTCTGTTTTATTCATATACTCTGCGTGTTCTTATCTCCGAATGTTAACTCTTCTTTGCAAATCAACGATAGCGTAATAAATTATTTACGTGTTGCAAAACAGATGATAGGATCGGTGTATTGATCGCGTAAAGCTTGGGGTATATCATAGTAAATGATGTGAGGTATCACTTTTCCATCTTTCGCAAAATACGTCTAATCGCTCGCAAAATACTGAGTTAACTTGCAAAAAATGACAATAGGTAAACGTTACTTCTTAAATTAGAAAAAATCTTCATTCATCCTATCATATTTGCTGGATTCATCACTTAAGCTATTTTATATTCATTTATTAAAAGTTCAAAATATATGTGAGTACTTAAATTTTTGAGGCGGCATACCAATGATATTACAAAATTTATTTAATTTGATTTATTAACTTTAAAATGTATATATTAATTAAATAAATGAATAGAATTTTCTTTTCAATAAACGTTTTACAAAACAATAACCGCATGTGTGTGCATTTTAATATTAACTGCTTACCTTGAATGGTAGGAGTTGATGCTGCAACAATAATATTCTATTTTACCCTGGGTATAAAATGACCCAGTATATTCTTCACATTTAATAGCAGCGCCATTTAAATAGCAATGTTGGATATGTTGAGAACATCGAGTCTCTGTGATATCACTGTAATTTGTAGAAGTCAATGATACAAATTAAGTAAAATATTAATACAAATAAATGAAGCTTTTTCTACTAGAATCACATTTAAGATTTCAATTAATTTAATATATATTGCATGCATAAATCCCTCAAAAGTAAGTGATGCAAATTAAATAACAGCATATTTAACTCCATCCTATTGAAAGCAATTCTAATCACATTCCTATATTTTTAGACCAATAGTTAAAAGTAATCTATCCTGCATGAAATTTTGAGCTGGATAAAAATAAAGCGAGTAGAGAGTAGATGTATAGTGTTATGACTCAGCCACGTAAGTTATCTCCATGTGTGAAGAACGTTACGTGAGAATGTGATACCACCCAGTAGAGTAACATTACTGAACCACCATTAAATCCTAGAGCCATGAACCTACGTTAGTAGTGAGAACTACGTGACCCACGCAGGTCATTAAAACTAGTTCTAAGCAAATATTTTAGTTCTGTCAGATAAACAGATATTATCTTCAATTCCTAGTTTATTACAACACGTACATTTGATGGTTGATTGGTTTGCTATATTTTACTTCGCTTTTTGTGCCACTTTTGGCTAACCTGCGAAGATGGCGATGAGTGATGATATGATGAAATTGATGAATGGACACTCACAAAACATAGGCATGCGCAGACCCTCTGATTAGGGGTCTTGATGAAAGTTCAGTCGGGAAAGAAAACCCTCATTTTCTCACTATATGGTCTAATGCAGCAACATAGAGGCACCATAATGAAGAAATAAATAAATTGTATCTCATATGTGTTGCGCTCCTTTTCCTGGAAACAATTGTGTTCATGCATTTAAGACAAAACTGTTTAGCAGCAAGATCCTGAAGTACTTGGCAGTTACAACTGTCTCTCTGGTAATTTACAGTGCATTACAAAAAAAAAGTAATTCCGAGCGAAGCGAGCAAGGACATTTTTAGATCCAAATTTTTGCAAACTGAAAACAATATTGATTTAATATGGCACAAAAATTTAATGGACCGCCATGTCATTATTTTACAATTTCCTTGTTTCAGCGCCCAGGACCAACTCACGCCGTCTCTAGCTACGGCTTTGAACTTTACAAGGCTAAGAAAAGGAAAGATTGCAAGCGAAGCGAGCAAAAAAAAAATTACGAAATGTATTTTTATTTGTACAAAATTTGACATCAAGGGGGACAATTGCCTCTATGTGCCCCTTCAGGTGCTCTGCCCATCTGGAATAAATAATACAAGAAAGACGTGAAAACTAATTCCATCTTCAGTATCCTCTTGTCCTGTTACTTTTAGATTCTAGTAGCCTTGCTTTTCTTTACCTCAATGTGTGCCCCCTAGAATTTATTTTTCGTCCAAGTCTGGGAAGGGGCAAATAGAGTACAATGACGGTGATGAAATTCCTCTACACTAAATTTCTAGGTGAAAGTATAATAATGCTAGGACATAGACGTCTGGAACGGAGGGCAACAATAGCCACACCTCCTCCTTAGAAACTGAATGTCAACCTAAAAGTACATATTTCACACGTATAATTTGATTTCAGTCACAGTAATTTGCGATAATTTCAAATTCAAGTAGTGTTCTTTGATGGGGAACACTATTATCCGGGTAATATGCACCATGGAAAAAATACCTTGCTTGTCCCTCCGCGGAAAAATATCTGCGGACGTCCATGATTAGGGAGGAGCAATGCCCCCTGGCACCCCCGTGCGCACGCCTATGCTCACAAACATCCATGCCCGGACGGCGATTCTAACCCGTGACCGCTGGCGTCATAGCGCGATGAGCTAACCACTCCGCCACGGTGGAAGCTTACATTTGATGCGTCAATATTTGAAGGGCTCGGTGCAATAAGGAGCTAACCCTCACTTCTGTCAAAATTGGGATACACCGTGCAGTACGTGCAGCATGAACGTCTGCTGCATTCACCAAGAGGTGGTGATGGTGCTGTGTCACATTCGCGCGCAATCACATCTTCGAAAGTAACGTACGAACGGAAAGTTCAGTGCAACAAGGTGTCAAGCCACAGGGATATGTCGGATAACGAGGAAGGTCTGGAGAGCACCTCCTCATATATTTGTGATTCTGATGAGGAAAATGGCCCTCTGTGCGGTAACAACAGCTTTGATGGCCCAGACTATGTGTGTGGAGTGTCGAGCAGCGATAGCACCGACTCTGAGGTAAGAAAGAAGTTTTTACTTTTGGTATTTTTTGAAAATGTTGGTTAACACCTTATTGTCTCAGACTTGGGCACGGTAAAAACGGTTGGTAAGTGTGCGTCGTGATGTGCATGTTAAAGCGCAAATCAGCTCACTATGCATTCGTCAGGCCTCTTGCAAGTTGGTACAGTAAAATCATGAACTTATTGTGATGACATCTGCTGCTAACATAATGGATGTAGGTTAGCACCATATTGCTGAAATGATTAATCACGAAGGAATTGACATGACACACGTACATGGTTCCCTAATAATGACAAATTCTGACAACGTACCATCAAGGACATTGCGATAAATCGTATAGAATAGGAAAGGTAGAATCCCCGGATGGCGCAGTGGTAGCGTCGTCGCCTTGTAATCAAGGGGTCCCGGTTGAAATTCCCGGTGGAGGCACATAGCGGTTCGGATCCCACTTTAAACTGTAGGTCCAGTCCCGATTAGCCTTACTGTATAAAGTAGACTTAAAACAACAAATCAATCAATCAACAGGAAAGGTATTGTAGAAATAATGTAAAGATAAATAATCATAATTGTTTGGTCATTTGCAAAAATGATGTGTTTCGGAAATTTCTGTTTGTCGAGTGGATTGGACAGTTATTGCTACGTACTAGTTTACATTTTCAAATACATTTGTTACTCTGATCCATTTCAGAAAAACCTTCACATCACAAGGACGACAGAGCGATCTCCTGTGAAACATCCTCCAGCCAGAAAGAGACGATACGACCAGGACAACTGGGAGAGAGTGAAACGTAAGAGAAGGAGAAATAAAGGGGAGCAGTACACACCTGGGCACACAAAGGATGTTGTTCCAGCCAGGAAGATAGGTGAGCCATGTTCTTGTCCACAGAAATGCTGGAACAATATTAAGGGGGATGCAGAGTTCATTTTTCACACATTCTAGGACTTGGCTGATTATGCAAGACAGAACACATACCTCATGAAAAATATTAGAATTCAGAATACGAAACGTTCCTACAGAAAGGGACAATCTTCCAGGAGGTCATTCACGTTTTCCTATAATTTGAAAATTAATGGTGTAGATATGTGCAAGAAGGCTATGATCGTGATTTTGGCCGCATAGAGCTGTATGCAAGGAGACATCATCCCATCGTGTATACAACAGATGAATGGGCAGATGTGATCAGCATTGCAAACAGAAAGAAGAATTTTCATGTAACACCCATGCAGCAAACCGACTTCAAGGATCTCACACCACTTGTGGCATCAATTTCCAAGAAAACTACCACAGTTGGAAAGGAGCCCTCAAGTTTAAAGAGGCTGCGGTGTTAATGATGAAATCAGCTACTCCCCACATTTTGCATGTAAGTTATTCATACCAGAAAGAAGCGCCAGTATGGGCTAGGTGCACCCTAAAGAAAAGAGACCATCCACTGTCAGAGGTACCCCTAAAGTGATTTGCCATGCAAGTACAAGGAACAGATTCCCATAGATGTCTGGAAATATTCACACATAATGTCCCTGTTGGAATGGATCCCTCCAATATACCATAATTTTTATCTCAGCCTTGTTCCGACGGAAGTAGCTGGCGAGGAGAGTGCAGAAATTCTGGATGGACTTGATGACTGATACATTAGGAGGGCCTGGATCAGTTGAATTCAGAATAGTTTGTGCGACCTGCATTCATATGCCACTATTTGGTGTCAGTGCTGAGAATATTTCGGCTGACACTGCATATGAATTAAACTTGTATGTCATATCTTTCTCCCTATAAAGTTAACTTCGATTTTTAATTCTTATGTATATTTTTTTGTTCACAATATAATGGTCATGCATTCCTGTTTGTTGTTATTCCACAGAACTGACACCGAAGACTGTGATGCAATAAGGATCTAACCAACAATGGGAAATAATGAACTGAAAAAAACAAACTAATTTAATCATCTTTGCAATAATTTCTCCACATTTGAATGTGTCCATGTAAACTGGAAACTTCAGACATGGTTTTGAAATCAACTATACGACAATACAAACAATATTCAGATTTATGGATTTTTTCAAACTTTCAAATGCTAATATCTCGAAAACAACATTTTGAGGGTTAGCTCCTTCTTGCACCGAGCCCTTCATTTGGAGCTGTAAGTTACATTCCAATATTTCATTATACATTCTATTAATAAACAATTCTAATAACATCAACAATAACATTTAAATAATTAGACATTAAGAATTTGGACTTGACCTTTAGTGTTTTGTCCCCCTGTGTATATTTTAAATTGGTTCTAGTATGCAACTGATTCTTTAATGATTAATCAAACATAGCCCAAGTCGATTGTTGGGAGTGGATACAACCCATAAAAAATTCAGCACTCGCCTTGTTGTTTTATTTTGAGATCTTGAAGAACAAAATACGCCGCAACAAAATCTTAAACCTCACATATTTTACTTTTGTATGTATGAACGAGTGTGATTAGGATTCATCGTTGCAAATACAAAATCATTTCTTGCAAGTAGTCTCAATCGAAGATGAAGCGAAACAAAATAAATCATAGAAGCAAGATAGATAAGGGGGGATAGAAAATGATAGAGAAATATCTACAGTTAAGAAAAGGCTTTCAAGATTTGAAAGGGACAGAAGAAACGGGGGACAGAGTGAAAGAGAGAGAGAGAGAGAGAAGTTTGTGAGTTAACAACACAACCTCATAGAGGAAGAATGGTATAAAAGAGTAAAGAGGATAACAAAAAGGAAGTGGAGAAAGATGAAAGAAGAAAATCTGAAATGAAAGAAAGGCGGGGGGGGGGGACGGAATACATACTTGGAAAACTCATATACCGTAATATCTTACATTTATAATGCCTACCCAAATTTATAATTGATTGATTGATTGATTGATTTGATGTTTTAAGTCCACTTTATGCTCAGTAAGGCTAATCGAGACTGGACCTACAGTTTAAAGTTGGATACGAACCACTTGTGCCTCCACCGTGCCAAATTTATAAATAAAGAACTATAAATATTAATATTACACCCACACATTGATACATGCACACATACCTTGTAAATCATATGTCGCCGCCAATACGTTGTTAAGCTCAATTGCTGCAATTTATTATAATTTACAACATTCTCTAAAACTGAATAACTCGTTATTCCAGATATTTGCTTACTGCTAACATTATCTTTCAAATTTTATAATATTTGTGAAGTCTGATTTACTATCAGGCATTCTGGTGGTATCAATTCTACAAGGAATTATACCTAGTCTTACCATAAATACTGTCCCAAAGTTGTAAGTAAATAGACACAAAATGGTGAGAGATATTGTAATATCAGAATAACATGAGGTGCATGGATGCATTATGAACCAAAATCACAAATAATTATTCGAAATGGCCACCTTTAGCACTGACACACTTCTGAAGTCTTCGTGGCCACTCATCAATGGAATTACGCAACACATCAAGTGGAATCTCCGCAGCTGCCTTCTGAAGAGACCGCTTTAAACTTTCAATATTGGGATGTCTCTTCTTGCAAGCCATCTCCTGAAGCTTGGACCACAACTTGTAGTCCAAAGGGTTTAAGTCTGGACTGGCAGAGGGCCAATCTGATGTGGAAATGAAGTCAGGAACATTTGCCTCCAACCACTGCTGGGTTGTGCGTGCCTTGTGTGCTGGGGCTGAGTCCTGCTGGAAGCTCCAGTTCTCTCCATGGAAGATGTTGTCGGTAAGATTCTTGCATCGTTTCTCAAGCACTATCTGCTGGTACACTTTGGCTGATGTTTTTACCCCTTTTTCACAGAAATGGATCGTGCCCTCATAGCAAATGTTCCGGACTTCATTTCCACTTCAGATTGGCCTTCTGCAAGTCTGGACCTATACCCTTTGGACTTAAAATTGTGGTCCAAGCATCAGGAGATGGGTTGGAAGAAGAGACATCCCAATATTGAAAGTTTAAAGCGGTCGATCTCTTCTGAAGGCAGTTGCTAATTTTCCAGTCGATGTGTTGCGTAATTCAATTGATGCGTGGCCACGAAGACTTCAGAAGTGTGTCAGTGCTAAAGGTGCCCATTTCGAATAATTATTTGTGATTTTGGTTCATAATACATCCATGCACCTCATGTTATTCTGATATTACAATATCTCTCACCATTTTGTGTCTATTTATTTACAACTTTGGGACAGTATTTATGGTAAGACTAGGTACTATTTTGAGATTTTTGAGTGTATGATTAATTGATTTTAGAGTCTATAAACTTGCTTTCTTATGAAAAGATTCTCTCGGGTTATTGACCAGGTGATTTGCGGAAAGGACTCAAAAATTTCGAGAGCTAACGCTACTCTCATGTTCATGGTAGAAGTGCAACCTTAAACCCTGAAGATAAGAGTGAAGTTAGCTCTCGAAAGCTTGGAATCCTTTCCACAACTCACCTACACATTATAGTCGGATAGGCTTACATCTATAAAGAATATACTCGGTGTTCTGTTCAAATCTCCCTAATTTCAATTAATTACTGTGAACGAAGTACGATGAATTGTGAAACGACTATAACACCAAATGAAAGGCCAGATCTTCAAGATTTGTTTTCATAACTTGAAGTTGACCGTTTGCTCACTACGCAGCGCCACTGTCGCATAAATAAAAATGGCAACTGTTCAACAACGCGCACAGGCAGTGGTGTGGTATGCTGAGACAAAATCTGTGATTGCAACGCAACGAAATTTCGGAGGAGTTGCACCTGATGCTAAATCAATTATGCTGCGGTTTAGTAAGTTTCTATCAACCGGTAGTGTCCTAAAACAATTTGGCGGAGCTCGCCGTCGTGTGTCAGAGGAAAAGGTGGAAGACATTAGAGCGGGTTTTTAGAGAAGCCCGAGTAAATTCATCCGCCAGTCATCTAGGCAATTCAATGTGCCTCCAACAACAATGCATGGAGTTCTGCACAAGCGACTTCGGTTGTATCCGTATAAAGTGCAGATTGTGCAACAATTGAAGCCAGATGATAAGCCGCGTCCAAAGAATTTGGTATGGAAACCCCGCTCGAATTTCACAATTCATCGTACTTCGTTCACAGTAATTAATTTAAATTAGGGAGAATTGAACGGAACACTCTGTATAACAATGAAATTTTAACGATTTACATATCAAGATTATATAATTTTACTACAAAGAACTTACTAGTCGAAGCAAATATGTAAAGTTGGAAAGGTTAAATTTTCAACTTTGGATAACCACGAAACTTCGTAATGCACAGACGAGGAAAAGTAGATGTCATAGAGTACTGTCATGAATATAACTGTTATTGAGAAATGGATAATGATCACTAATGACCAGAACATCCTGAAAGCATAGAAATTTACATTAATAAATAAATTGGACACTTAATAAATAACAGTATTGGCTGCATGTGAATGATATTCTAAAAGGTAACACATTTTGAATTTCCACACTGCATATCGTCTAAAATAACAGAGTAGCACAATACAAAAGTACTGTGCACCACTAGAGAATTTCAGAGTATTCCATAATTCTAAAACTAGACGCTTACATGCGGAACAGGAATACTGAAAAACGGCATATTATCAGATTTTGTTATTGTAATAATGTATCGAAACAATGTGTTGAAATTCATGGTTTGGTTTGATTTTGGTTAATTAGTTTCGCTTTTCTGCCACTTTCGACTAATCACGGCTAGCTGGTATACTCGCCTCAATTAGTACTCCGGCAGTTTGTTTCTATATACAGCATATTTGGAGAAGATACAATTGAATCTACAGGTGTATCAATATAAGCTGTATAAAACACAACTTATTACTAACGTGTTGACCCTGTACAGTGCAGTGTCTGTCTCGTTCGATCTGTGTACGATGGGGTGCAAAGCAGATGTTACTGAGTGCCAAAAATACGTTATTGCATTTGAGCGTGACAAAAGCCATCCTGTGATGGAAGTAGCGGAATTTTCAGGCGTATCGACGCGTACGGTCACATATCTCTATGAATAGTGACAACAATCCCAGTCTACAGGAAATTCTTGTCGAAATCTTGCCCGTTAGGCGATAGCAACAGATGATTCCGTGTTTCAGAGCTTGTGAGTGTTTGTCAACATTTTTGGCACCCACCTCGCACACAGTTTGCGATAACCCAGATTGTCCGTTACAAATCGGTGCAATGTTTTATCAGACACGTCAGGAAATTCCTTGCCTAGATCAGTAATGGTGAAACGGCTATTGGATCGCACTATCACATCAACACGTTGCACAAGGTCGTCCGTCTGAAGACTAGGCCTACCACTCCTCTCGTCAACATGAATTTTTGAACGTCCTTCCCGAAAAGCACGGCACCATTGTCTTACCTTTCGTTCACTCATTACTGTTGGTCCGTAAATGGCACACAATTCCCGATGAATGTCAGCTGCACTCAGTCCTTTTGCTTTGAGAAATCTAATCACCGACCTCACCTCGCAATTGGCGGGATTTTCTATTACAGCAGCCATTTCAACTTCCTGCTACTCGCACGTACGCACCTCCACACTGAGAAATATACCTCTGTTGCAGGCACAGAATAGTAAAGCATGCTTCAGTGTACGCACAGCTTCGTCAGTGTTGCCAGTCCAAAGTAAAAAAATTATCGGCCCCTTTTTTTTACGCGTGCCTCGTATTTCATGGAACAGGGATTGAATATTGATCTATCTTACACCCGCATAAAAATTTCTTACGTATTACGCAGAATTTTCAGCGAAAAATTCAGTCACCACCAGGACTCGAACCCGGGTCTCTGGGATACCGTGCCATTGCTCTACCTCTTTTTTTTTTCTTTTTTTATTTACAATTTTTCTTTCATACAGTAAATTTACAGTTTTTTGGTAACAATAGTTCTATGTACTTTAACATTCCATCAGCACCTTTAAAAAATGTGCGAATAATATTTATTTATCTTTTATCTTGAGACACTTTATGATATTCCTGTTTAACATATATTAAAAATTGATCATGAAAATCTGTACCTTTATATATGCAGACAAACAATATATAATGTCCAACCAACCATTGTACACTACGCAATTTAGTACATGGAAAATACGAAAACGTAGGTAACATTATGTTATGCACAATAAACGCATTGGGACGGGTGCGACAAATTTTTCCTAATAACACACATAGATATTTCCATGTTTCACGTGTCCGTATGCCGTCACCACTATATCCTGTACCACACAGTACCACACAAAAAACAATATACAATATAAATCCTCTCTTTAACTCTTTACAGGAATGCAATTTCAAGTTAAAAAGCTATATAATGAAGCACAAAAACATTTTTCTCATGCTGTTTTTTGAAGGACTATGAGTGTTTTTTCTACGATTAGGCATGTGGGGATGTAGTACATCACTCCTACAATAGCCTGATATCAAAATCTGAATTTTCGTGAAAATGGACATTCATTGTTTAAACTCCAGTTAATCGCTCCACGCACGACGCAGGGTTTCAAGACACTGTAAGGTGATTGATGTGGAACATTTGCATTAAATCTTAAAATTTAGAATTGACACATTCTTACTTTCTGCCATTCTGAAGATAAAGTACAAACCTGTCTTGTTGCAAAATCACGCTTAAACAGGATCACTAATGAAATGACATGTTTGCAAGAGTATCTTCTATAGTGATTTGGATTAACAGCTTGTCTCTGCCTTCGACATTAAATAGTCTAAAGTCTCATCTTCGAACATTTTATATTTAGATGTGACATTATCCAGACGTGATACTGGAATATTGTGAGCCTTGATTTTATCTTTCTTATTTATTAAAGCCATGATCTTGAGTGTATTGTTTTCCTGATCTTCAATAACTAAACTCGTGGGGTTCAATAGTGCCGCAGCGTATTAGTCGGTGATAAGATAAGCGAGGATTCAGCTATATTTAACTATAGTTGAATTTTGTTGAACTTTTATTGTGACCATTCTGTCACATATATAAAGGGTATTATTTATTTTGCACAATTTTGTTGGTCATTAATTCAAATATTTTGGCAATGGCATATTTGATTGATATGGCCATGCTAAGGTATGAGAATTTTTCTAGCCGCCATTTTGAAAAATCAAAACCATTTTTTTTTAAAAAAAATATTTTTTATTATAAAAATAATACATTCCCCATGAAAATAGTTTTACTGGTCCAAAGAGACAAAATTCCAAAAGTCTACCTAGTGGCCATATCAGGAACATGTGTACATGATATGGCCACCCTTGTTCGATGTTCTACAAATCGTGATTTATTTTAGTTTCATAGTGCAGTTCTGCTAAAATTAAATAATTTTGGTGTGAAAGGAATAAACACGATACTAAATAATCCTTTTTGTAATTCAAAAGTGGATTTAAAACAGGATTTTTTCATTAAAAATGAAGTTGTTTACAAAATTGACATTACAATTTACATATTTCAAAAAACAAAAATGTGAAATCGTTCAAGAGAAGAGTAGAAGACAAAAATGAGATTGTTAAAACAAATTACTGGTCGCAATTGGGACAAATAAAAATGTTTCTGTCAGCAGGAGTGAGGCCAACACACTCTTCGTGGTAGAAATTCCTGCAGACTACGCAGAGTCGCATGTCCTTGACTTCATCCTCCTGACAAGGACTTTCAGCTTCTGCGGTTTTCTGAGTCTTGTTCTTGCTGGGTGGCTGCTGTTTGTTCTTTGGCTTGTTGTTCAACGGTTGTTTCGTAGTTGGTCCCTTTGACCATATCAGGAGCAGGTTAGCTTTCACTAAAATCGTTTCATTATGAACATCTCGTAAAAGATACGCCATCAACGACAACACCAATCAAGAGAGAATTAAGAACTGAATAGAGTACGATGGTTTTCATGAAAACAGTCTTTGCAAAACATGCATAAACAAAGGAGACTTACCAAAGAAAAACAAGAAGAGTTCACACAAAAACACAAAACAGGCAACTGACGCCATATTGCTCAACCTGGCTGGATGAGAAATGATGACGTGACACATTAGGTGACCCCCTTACTGGATGCTCATGCCATCTAGCGGATTTCTTTCGTAGGTAACTCACAATAGGGGAGTGGCCATATCAAGAACATGGCTTTATTATGTTACAAATTTCATCACAATTGCATTTTTGACTCTCTAGACTTAAATAATTCAAATGCCATGTTTTTTCCTATGTATAAGATCCGACAAGAAATGTACCTAGAAATTTTGTTTGCAGCAAGCATTACATGTCAATTGACACTTACTTTGGTTTGTCATTACATTCCTGTTAAAAACAATGTGATTATCATAGCATATTGGATATTTTCATTAACCGAAAAGTGCTTTTGCTAGTGGATATTTGGATAACTAGTGTTGCAGGTGCATGAGCAAAAAGTAGAGTTCCACGCTATGTCAGACTTTCTAATATTTGGGTAAATTCTTATTCCTGGCTTAACAAAGTAATACTCAGAATATGTAAAATTGATTTTTATTGTTCTTTTAGGTACTACCAACATGTACATTTAAATATAAATGTTAAAAAAGTTATCTTGGATGCACAAAATTATGTGGGCAATAATCTATGTCCATTGGAATTTGATATGAACACTTGGTACAGTACTATTGCTCATAACCTCATCAAGATGGCGACTATGGGAAACTAGTTGTCTTAATTTTGGACTATGCCATTTTTTGTTTCACTTTTAGACATAAATGCTTTAAGCATAGAATGTGCTTAATAGTTGCTGTGAAAGTAATTTCCAGTGATATTAGTATCAGCATGAACCGGTAAAGTATGATTACTTTTAGTCGTTCAACATCATGCTAAGCGTCTTGCACACGATCAAATTAATGAGGAACAGTTAATTCTTTGAATTGAATGTTTAAAAGAAATGACTTGAGAGACAACGCCATTTTTCTAATTGGATCCAAGGTTCGGTCAAGGAATTTCTATTTAGGAAAAGTTATAATTAACGCGATCCAGGGACGTCGGAACTTATTTCGGAGTTGGGGGGTGGGGGGGGGGCAAGGTCTAAAATTCACCAACATTTTTTCCTAAATATATTTGACTTATTCAATTCCATTTATTCTTACTGTTAGCTAAACTGTGATGGTATGTATACATTGGGGCAATACCAGCTTCATTGAGTTCACATCACGATCTATAAGAAAGGCTCCTTAATATATCAAAGTTCTTAATTGTTGAAGACTTTTTATTTAATCATGTCATTTAAATATAGAAAATTGCCAATGGCTAGAACAAAGTTAGAAGAACGTAATGACTGAGAATAGAAAGCAACCTTTTGAGAAGCCCTCGCATCGCGAGTTTGCAGGGTCCTTATAAAATATATTGTTCTGATTTCAACACGTTTATCGGAAGTGAGCTTCCTATCAAGACTAAGACTCATAAAACGTTCTTAGAATCTCCATACCATTGCTTAAATCTGAAGCTAAGGAGACACTCAGCACACGTTGTAACGACCCTGCTTGGTCGCCATTTAATTATTATTAGACCTTGCGTGGTCACTATATTCTTTTTAATCTGATGAAAGACTTAAGCGGAATGTCCCTGCGAGGCGTACGCTTTTAGTTTAAATGTATTCAGTAAACGTTAACGGTTCCACCTCTACGTTTACTAGCTTCACTCATTATTAGACCCTGCGTGGTCGCTATATTCTTTTTAATGTTATCAATTATTGTCATTTACATTGTTCAACGTGTTGTTTGCAATAGCAGAGTCCTGCGAGGCTCATTATTAATTGTATTGTCTGAATGCACACAGTTTTAGTTTATATTGTCACGTGCATCTAGTGATTTTCCCACTAGTGATTTCTCAATGTCAAAACCTTGATATTTCTCAGTACGAAGTTTGCAATATGTAAAAAAATGAGTTAGCAACGCGTACTTGTAGTTAAAATTTTCACCACCCATGCGCCACCGCGAGTATAAAACCCAGCGCAGCGAGACCGGACCTCAGTTGGCTCCCGCATGTCAACTGGCAAACATCCTGGGAAAAACCGGCCATCCAGCCAGAAGCCTAGCAGCCATCCCAGAAGGAAGGAAGGAAGGAAGGAGGAAGAAAGAAGAAGAAGAGCCTAGCAGCAACCTAACTACCCGGTCTAGGTGCCAGGTTCTACCTGCCTGGCTTGTCTAGGAGCACATAGACCTCCTTCCTAACCTGCCGCCCTTGTACAGGAGACACCGGTCGGCTTACCGATTCCTAGCTAACGCCGGGGGTGTCGCGGCATCCTTTAATCCTTTACCCAGCGCCCGCTTGTCGGAGGTGCCGGCTGGCTACGGCCAGTTCCCAGCTGTGGTTGGGGGTACCGCGCACATTCTACTTTCTCTTACAGGGGAGCCCGTGACGTCGGCCGCGAACAGCGCCCTAAATAAATTTAGGTCCCTATACTCCCCCTGGCGCCTCACTGCGAGGAATAAATTGAATGGTCCCTTCCCCCCTTTTGAATCCAGAAGTGGTGAATGCACGTGTAGGGTAAATGTAAATGCACGTAAGTGATAAAGGTTAAAGACTAGTGTCCTAATAGACTTTCTTATGATAAGTTTATAATAAACATATATATATATATATATATATATATATATATATATATATATATATAAAACTGTAGTTCACGTTTTACCCAGCAAGCCCTGAGATACTTGAGTCTATGTTCAACGACTGGAAGAAGTTAGCACTTATGGGTAGACTTTTGCCGTCCTCCTAATTGAAGTGTTTAGAGTGTGGTAATTGTGTGTAGGTGGGCGGAACGTTGCAAAAGTATTTGGCGTCCAGAACGTGGGGCTCGACTTAACAGTGCAATTAAGTGAAGCCAACCGAACCGTGCATTAAAAGGACTGTCCAGTGAAAGTGAAAGTGTGGACTTTATTAAACATGGACCAAGAATTTACTGGTATGAACCTGAGAAGTAGAGGGAGGAAGACCATGGATTCCGAGTCTGGATATGGTTGCTGTGAAGAACTGGGAGAAGAGGCAGCACATTTCCAGTGTTGCCAGTTCCAGAGCCAAATTCACTGGAGCTGTGATGGAAAAGATGTGGCTTCCCCGCTGTAGGAGTTAAATGCCAGACGTGTGAATCTGCTCCGCAGACTCAAGTAGCGGAGACCGCAATACAAGAATCAAGTCCGCTGACCAATTCTCCATCAGACCATTGGTTATTGGAATGGCTGACGAAAGATAGGGAAGACAGAAAGAAGGAGAGACTTGAAGAAGAAATACGCCGAGAGAAGGAGAGACTTGAAGAAGAAATACGCCGAGAGAAAGAGAGACTTGAAGACGAAGAGCGCAGAAAGAAAGAGAAACAGGAGGAAGAGAAAGTGCGCAAATGAGAGGCAGTTCAGGCTGAAAAGCTGAGAAAAAAGGAACTGATAGAACTTAGATCCCTAATAGAGTTTCATGAAGAGAAAAGAGAGCTAGAGAAACGAGAGATTGAAGAGAAGAGAGAGCTAGAAAGAAGAGAAATTGAGTAGAAAAGGGAAAAAGACTTTGAAACTCTCCGAGCTTTAATTGAGAGCCTAGAGGAAATAAGAAAGAAAGAAAAGGAGGAAGAGGAAGCCAAAAGACAAAGAGAAAAAGAGGAAGAAGAAGCCAAAAGACAAAGAGAAAAAGAGGAAGAAGAAGCCAAAAGACGGAGAGAAAAAGAGGAAGAAGAAGAGAAGCGTAGGAATGAACTGCAAGCCCTCTTTGAGCAGCAGAGGACTGACATAGAAGGTCTTAAGGCCGGAGTAGAAAATATTCAAATTACTTCTCAGCAAGATATAGCAAAGGTTGAGGAGAGAGTAAAAGAGGTACTTCAGGAAAGACTGGAACCATTATCTCAGTGGCGCGGACAAGTAGAGATTACAGTGGAGTCCATTGAGAAAGCTGTCCAAAACTTGGGTGACAAGACCGAATCCATCGAGAAAGTCGTGCAGGAACAGAAGGAAGTGATGGAGTCAATAACCTCAACTCTGCGGAAGGGCGTAGAGCAGGCAGCTGAAGAGAAGGTGAATTCTCTTAGGGTAGAGACAAGGAAGCTTGAAGTATCTCTGCGAAGAGAAATTCAAGATCAGACTGGAACATTTGTTCAGAGGGTAAGCGAACTTCAGGTTCAGTTCCAAAGATTGAATGTTCAGCCAGAACCCACTCCAGATGTTCATTCCAGCCCTTTTACTCCGGATAGAGATCTGAATCCGAATGCTACTCCTTATGAGCCGCCCAGGTTAGCTGAGAAACCTCTATTCGCTGCCAACAGAATGAAGGCTGACGGAAGAAAGAGGCCTCGATACGATGATACTTCAGATGGATCACCACCTAGAAGAAGGTCAGATTTTAAGATGCCTAGAATGGCGGATATCGCCCACATTCCTAAATTTAAAGGCGACATTGAGGCTCACTCAGCTGAAAAATATCTTCGGGAGCTCAACGTCAGATTTGAACTTATGCAGGTACCCGAGCATTATAGGCTAGAGTTGCTTCCTAGAGTCTTCACTGATAAAGCTGAACACTGGCTTGCAGGAAATATTGATAGTTTCGTGAATTATGCTGACTTTTGCGCCAGGTTCAAAGAAGAATTCGCTTCTGAGAAGGCTAGACAACGGCAGCTAACAGCTGTGAGGAACAGGAGATATTCCAGACTTGTCCACGAAAGTATGGAGAGCTTTGCCTGAAGCGTTTATGCGGCCTATAGAAACTTGAGTGATAACTTTAATGAGGGAGAAGTACTTTATTTGATCATCGGACAACTTCCTTATAGAATGCGAAACCTTTGTTTAGCACATGCGCCTAGAACGGTAGATGACCTAACTCATTTCCTGAAGGATTTTGAAATCTATGATGAGCCAGATGCATGGAGGAACAAAGATGAACCGAAAGGAAAAGAACAGAATCCCTCAAGAAACTATAAAGTCCGGAACATAGAAACGAGGTCAGAAGGTAATTATCAGCGCCCTCAACGTTTCACTAATGAAAGAGGAGGCAGGCGTGATTTTAGAAGAAACTCTTTCCGACCTTAACAAAACCAAAGACGTAGATCTCCTGACCCAATAAGTATCCGTGAGGGTAGAAGTAGCCCTGGTCCTCCGAGACGACGATTTGCGGGTGAGCAGAATGAGAATCGCGGACCTTCATCTCCTAGACAAAACATTACATCGGAGCAGGAGGAGGCCGTAGAAACAGCGCGGGAGTTTCATCAAAATCAAAGGTCCCAGTCTAGCCAGACAAACTAGGACCTTGTCTAAATGCTTCGTTCCTGTTTAGGCAAGGGACTTCGATGGAGCGGCCCAAATTAATAGATAAAGACGTCCAAGAGTTACTAGTAAATTTCCAGCTAACACAAACTGAAGAGACCAATTTACAAAAGGAATTGAAGTCTGCAAGGGAATCCAAAATTAGATACAGATCTCCAGTGGTGAAAGCTAAATTAATGGACTTTACAGGAACCTGTGTGATTGATACTGGAAGTGAATGCTCGATCCTTAATTATTCAATCTGGACTAAGTTAGTAGATAGGATACCTGGCATACAGATCCAGAAAGTTCCAGAGGTGCGATTGGTAGATTTCTCTGGAAGTCATAAGAGTGGAAGCAGGCGTGTGGAATTAGAAATTGGTGGTTTAAATTTCAGTACTGAGGTTTTCATCTTAAAAGGATTTGGAACTGATCTTCTGTTAGGAATGCCTTTCTTGAAACAGCACGAGGCTGAAATCAACTTCAGGAAAAATATGGCAACGCTGTCGTTCGGAAAAACTTCTGAGCAGAGAGAGGGGAATCCTTTAAATATTGATATAGTGCGGTATATCCAAAGAATCCAAGATGAAGAAGTGGATTGGATGTATAAACCCACTGACCTCAGAGAGAAGGTCGAAACGATAAATATTTTGCTCGATTCCCAGAAGCAGGAGTTATTCAGTGTGCTGCTGCAGTATCTACAGGTATTCTCAGAGAAACCAGGAACCATGGAAAGTGCTGAATGCGAGATCGTACTGAAAAGTTCTGAACCAGTTTACCGCCACCCATACCCTGTACCGCTTTCCAAAAGAAAAGCTTTGAAAAAGGAATTAGATCTCTGGAAAGCTTGGAATATCATCCAACCATCTGTGTCTCCATATCTGAACCCATTATTAGTGGTCGACAAGCCTGACGGAAGTGTACGGCCTTGTCTGGATTTTCGTCAACTCAATGCCATCATGGTGGTCCCTAAGAGCTCCGTTCCGCCAATTGACGAATCTTTACAACGATTCCGAGGATCACGATACTTCACTAATTTGGATCTGGCTTCAGGTTACTTGCAGAATCCCCTAAGAGCAGAGTGTAGAAAATATACAGCCTTTTCCTACAAAGGTCGTCAATATGAATTCCTAAAAATGCCCTATGGCTTATCGAATGCAGTTTCTACTTTTGTATCTGTTATGCACCGTGTGTTTGGACCTGAGACTGAAAGTTATTTAACGGTGTATATTGATGATCTCCTTATTTTTTATTCGGATTTTCCAACTCATTTAACACACATAGAAGGAGTTTTTTGCAGACTGGAAGAAGTCGGTCTCAAGGTGAAATTAAGGAAATGTAATTTTGTGAAAGGAGAACTAGTGTATCTCGGACATTTAATCTCTGGTGATCAGATCAAGGTAGATCCAAAGAAGAATGAAGCCATTCTAAGGTTCCCTCGCCCTAATAGTAAAAAGGACGTTAGAAAGTTTGTAGGACTAGCAAACTGGAGAAGAAAATTCATAAAGAACTTCTCTGTGAAGACAGAACCTCTGGTGCAGCTGCTTTCCAAAGCTACCAAATGGAATTGGAGTCCAGCTCAAGAAGAAGCTTTTTCTCAGTTAAAAGAAGAATTAGTAAGTACTCCAGCGTTAGTGCAGCCGGATCTAGATAAAGAGTTCTGTATTCAGAGCGATGCCTCAACTAAAGGTTTAGGGTGCATCCTATTTCAAGAGCAAGGAGAAAATAAAGCTGTTGTTCAGTATGCTAGTAGAAAATTAAAGAACAATGAAAAGCATTATTCAATTCATGAGCTTGAATGTTTGGCCATCTTATTTGGAGTGAATAAGTTTGAAATTTATTTGAAGGGTAGACATTTCAAGATTTATACTGACCACCGTGGATTAGTATGGCTACAAAACTCTAAGAACTGGAATTGCCGTCTTACTAGATGGTCCCTCAGATTGCAGTCTTACTCTCTCGAGATTATTTACATCCAAGGAAAAGAAAACTTAGTATCTGACGTGCTTAGCCGATATCCGGCGGAAGATGAAGATGTGGAACCAGAAACCAGAGATTTCCATATAAACTACATCTGGCAGGAGCGAGATGAAATAGAGGAGGTGGAAAGTTGGATAGAAGCTCAAGAAGCTGATGACTTTTGCCGGCCTATCATCAAAATCCTAGAACAAAAGGAAGAGGAAGATTCGCCTGCAGAAACAAAAGTTAAGGAGTTGTACCAAAGGTATGGTAATCTTTTGTTCAGGAAGAGTTCTGGAGATGAAGTAACGTGGAAGTTGTGTGTTCCAGAAAAGTTCAAGGAGAAAGTTAGGAAAGAAAATCACGACTAACAGGGACATTTCGGCCTAGCCAAAACCTTAAGCCGAATTAAGACCCGTTATTTTTGGCCAAAATTGAAGGCAGATGTAGTTAAGCATGTCAGAGATTGCCTCACGGGTTCTAAGACTAAGATGGATAAACTAGGAATTCTTAAGGACAAGCTGCACATAAATCAGAAGGATCCTCACCAGCTACTGTCCATAGATTTAATTGGAAAGTTACCTTCATCTCAGGGATACCAATACATCTTGTCCCTGGTAGACGTTGGTACAAAGTTTGTCTCAGTTTATCCCTTACGGCGAGGGACTGCAAGAGAGATAATAAATATAATGGAGAGAGGATACTTTTCCCACTTTCCCAAAGTTAAGGCCATCTTGTCAGACAGGCATACCCAGTTTACTTCAGGACTATGGAAAGACTACATTGACCAGAAAGGCATAAGATATTTCTTCACGACCGCCTACCACCCAAGCAGTAATACAATCGAAAGGATGAATCAAGAAATTGTAAGGTTACTCAGATTGTTCTGCCATCGTGAACATCAAAGTTGGTCTAAATTTTTAACTGAAATCTGTTGGCTACTAAATAATTCGGTATCTGAAGTCACCGGTTATGCTCCTTCAGAATTATTCTTCAACAGACCCGTTTCTAACGAAGTCCTTGATCATTTCAACTGGCCTATCAACGAAGTAGACCCGCAAATCTCCCACTGGAATCAAAAGCTGTTTCTAGCCAAGTCCAAAGAGCGCACTAGAAATATGAAACGAAAATTTAAGACTAAAGGCCATGCGCTCGAGCTGCACGAAGACGACTTGGTTCTTGTTCGAAATCATAAGCTTAGTTCGAGGAAGAATAAAACAATAGCTAAGCTCTTCGAATGTATATTGGACCTTATTTAGCCACTGATCTTCGGAACAACACAGCAATGTTAGTTCACCCCAGGACCAGGTAAGGTAACCCGTCGACCTAGTCAACTTCGACAACCTTCGCCTCTACAGGTGTTCATCGGAGCGAAGAAGAGAAATGGTAGGGGAAGAAGATGACCTAGTGACTAATGTGTAGGAGAAACAGACTCTTATTACTGTCATTTTTTCTATTGAATTTGAAATCAATGTTTCATGAAAATTTTTCATAAATTGTAAGATTTAAATTTCTTCAAAATTTTCGCCCGAGGAAGGGGCATATGTAACGACCCTGCTTGGTCGCCATTTAATTATTATTAGATCTTGCGTGGTCACTATATTCTTTTTAATCTGATGAAAGACTTAAGCGGAATGTCCCTGCGAGGCGTACGCTTTTAGTTTAAATGTATTCAGTAAACGTTAACGGTTCCACCTCTACGTTTACTAGCTTCACTCATTATTAGACCCTGCGTGGTCGCTATATTCTTTTTAATGTTATCAATTATTGTCATTTACATTGTTCAACGTGTTGTTTGCAATAGCAGAGTCCTGCGAGGCTCATTATTAATTGTATTGTCTGAATGCACACAGTTTTAGTTTATATTGTCACGTGCATCTAGTGATTTTCCCACTAGTGATTTCTCAATGTCAAAACCTTGATATTTCTCAGTACGAAGTTTGCAATATGTAGCAACGCGTACTTGTTGTTAAAATTTTCACCACCCATGCGCCACCGCGAGTATAAAACCCAGCGCAGCGAGACCGGACCTCAGTTGGCTCCCGCATGTCAACTGGCAAACATCCTGGGAAAAACCGGCCATCCAGCCAGAAGCCTAGCAGCCATCCCAGAAGGAAGGAAGGAAGGAAGGAGGAAGAAAGAAGAAGAAGAGCCTAGCAGCAACCTAACTACCCGGTCTAGGTGCCAGGTTCTACCTGCCTGGCTTGTCTAGGAGCACATAGACCTCCTTCCTAACCTGCCGCCCTTGTACAGGAGACACCGGTCGGCTTACCGATTTCTAGCTAACGCCGGGGGTGTCGCGGCATCCTTTAATCCTTTACCCAGCGCCCGCTTGTCGGAGGTGCCGGCTGGCTACGGCCAGTTCCCAGCTGTGGTTGGGGGTACCGCGCACATTCTACTTTCTCTTACAGGGGAGCCCGTGACGTCGGCCGCGAACAGCGCCCTAAATAAAATTAGGTCCCTATACTCCCCCTGGCGCCTCACTGCGAGGAATAAATTGATTGGTCCCTTCCCCCCTTTTGAATCCAGAAGTGGTGAATGCACGTGTAGGGTAAATGTAAATGCACGTAAGTGATAAAGGTTAAAGACTAGTGTCCTAATAGACTTTCTTATGATAAGTTTATAATAAACATATATATATATATATATATATATATATATATATATATATATATATATAAAACTGTAGTTCACGTTTTACCCAGCAAGCCCTGAGATACTTGAGTCTATGTTCAACGACTGGAAGAAGTTAGCACTTATGGGTAGACTTTTGCCGTCCTCCTAATTGAAGTGTTTAGAGTGTGGTAATTGTGTGTAGGTGGGCGGAACGTTGCAACGTAAGAACAACACATAAGGGGCAGAGTGAAGCATGCTTCCTTATGCCCTGAGTTGAACCGATGGAGAGACTTTTGGCCGAAGTTTCTTTTCCTTGTGTTCGATCTATAGTTTTTCCCTTGTTGTTAAGTGACATTGTTGACCTTCCATGTGGGTACCTCACAGCTATAACCAGGTTCAGCAGCGGGTGAAAGAACATGCCAGTGAGAAATAATATTCCAATTTCCAACTGTAACATTAATACCGATTATTGAATTAAAATCAATAGAGATATGTTGGGGGAGTCCAGCATAAGAAAAGCATTATCTAAAATACGCCTATAAGTTTTACGCTGCTGAATGATCAAGAATCTCTTGGGATATCGACCAAGTTTGTTGTGGGGATGTTCTAAACATTCAAGGTCTGATGAATATAGAGATGGTTATTTAGCCGGATCTACATACAGAGAAATTCTCTTTAAGTCACGAACTCTTTTCATTCAATTTTTTCGCATTTACACATCCATGCGTTGCCCAGGATTCGAGCCCAAAATCGCCTCCCCCATTTCAAAATGCCAGGTGCAAGCGCAAGGGAAGTGTACTTGAAGGTATTAAATCAAGTTCCTTACAAGTAATTCTTATGCTATGTGTACACACATTTAAACGTTCGCAGGCCCCCGTGGTAGAGTGGTTAGCACATCACGCTACGACGCCAGGGGTTCCGGGTTCGAATCCTGGCCTGGGCGTGGATGTTTGTGAGTGTGCATTCATCAATTTCATCATATCATCACGCATCCTCATCTTCGCAAATTAGACAAAAGTGGCACAAGAAGCGAAGTAAAATAAAGCAATTGAATCAATCAATCAATCAATCAATCAATTTAAATGTTCAAATCATGTGTAAAAATTGAATTATTTTCAAAGTTCGAAATTCATGAGGGCTGTTGAGAATGGTAGGTACGTTTTCATTTGTATTCATGTTATGTAATGCATATGAGTAATGAGTATTCGCCACCTTTGGTACTTTGATCTTCTGTAAGATCTTAATGAACCTGTTCTGGGATTTAATTCAGATCTCTCAATATGCTGCGTTAAATTAAAAAGCATTTTCTATGCTAGCTGCTAAGCAAGCGTAGGGTGCTCTAACGATGAATTGCAACTTTTTGAGCTGGAAATGACATCATTAAATCTGACTCACGAACTGTCTATCGGTCAGGAATGCACGAAGCATTTGGGCCTCCCTGATGGCGTAGTTTTAGCGTTGTCGTTTACTACAAATCAAGGGATCCCGAGTTCGATACCTGGTGGAGGCACATAGTGGTTCGAATCCCACTTTAAACTGTAGGTCCAGTCCCGATTAGCCTTACAGTGCATAAAGTGGACTTAAAACACCAAATCAATCAATCAATGAACGAAGCATTTGTGTTATCTGGTGCACTGAGAATTCAAGGCGACATAATGCGTAAATTAATCACCTTAGCCTGAGCATGGGTGCATTTTTATCAATTTCGGAAAGGTGTCTGGATGCCATTGCATTTTCTGACAATTAAACACACTCCCTGATTATGTTTCTTTTGTAGCGTACAAGCACTAGTCGTTAAGCTCTCTCTTTCTTCATCACTTTTTTCGGCTTTTTGGATTAATCGCGACTTTGAGGATGAATGAATGATATGGACCCAGAAACTCTTCACAATTCTGACATTATCGGAGGGGGATTTTCTTCCAGAAGAGTAGTGCCGATGGGCCACCCCCACATCATCGTTAGGGGTTCATAAAATTACCCTTACGATGAAAAGCATGTAAGGCGCCATCATTTCGGACTCGTCAGTGTTGCCAACCCACTCCACCATATGATATTTCACAGGCGAAGGTTAAGTACAACTAGTGAGTTGGCAACACTGACTACGATCTACGCTGTATATACTAGCTTGGTGTAGCCCTCTATGCTCTGTATTCTAGGTTGATGTAGCCTTCTCACTGTGTATTTTAGCTTGCTCCAGCCTTCTATACTGCTGAGTGTGCAGTTTTAACCACTAAGATGGAGAGTTGGCAACACTGACTACGATCTAGTACTTATTAATGAAACCTAACTGGCAACAGTGGTGCAGTATTGATGCCCCCTTTTTTATTTTTACTCTTTTTTTTCTTCTTTGGCTTCTGTGCAATGCGCAGCTGGCGTGCTCTTGCCTAATATAATATTTCAATAGCGATTACCAATATTGCCCACGATCTATTGCATGTTAACCAAACCTTAAGCAATATTGGGGCAAGCTGGGCATCTTCGTCTTTTTTTTACTATTGTACGATGTGTTTTATCTTGTAACTAATTGCATACGCTATGGATGGAAACATGCATACCTCTGTCCCCCCCACACACAGAGCTGTACATAATGAAAATGCAATTAAATTAAATTAAACCCCTCTCCGCCTGTTACCCCGACCCTGAAGTTTCCTCCACCACCCCCTACCAACTCCACAAGGCCTCGAGTTTCGCCTATGTTGTGGTGTGGCGAGACCGACATGTCGCCCGCAAGCCGTAAGTATAGCGTGGTCCCGACGCAGCGAAGCACTTCCTAGAGAGGATGGTTATCGAAGCCGAAGAAATGGGGGAGGCGCTGTTGGCCCCCGAGTTCAAGACAACAATGATAATGTCCACCGACGATAAGCGTAGGCACAAGAAGACTACCGCCTGTCCTGTTTGCGAAAATACGTTCACCACCACCAACTGGAAAGTTCAACACCACGACGATTTTAATGGCAACTACGTCGGACTTTGGTGTAACAGCTGTAACCTGATGGCCCGGGATCCGCAGTTTATTCCAGTCTTCTTCAATAACGGCTCGGGGTACGACTTCCGCCACCTGGTCAGACATCTTGGATTCGACAATTGATGTTCTGGCCCAGAACGAGGAGCGTTACATCAACTTCAGCAAACGGGTGCCGATTCCTGGGAAGAAGAAGAGCACCGAACTTAGGTTCCTCGACTCACTGAGGTTCCTCCAGGCCAGCCTCGATGCTCTCGCGGGGAAGCTTAGCGACAAGCAACTTCACATCACCTCCTCTAGTTTCCCTAACATGGACATCAGTCTCTTCAGACGTAAGGGAATCTACAGCTATGAATACGTCACCGACTCTGTCAAGTTCGAGAAAGAATCTCTGCCTCCCCAGGCTAAGTTCTACATCCAGCTGCGAGGCTCGGGCATCACCGACATGTAATACCAGCACGCCCAGTTTATGTGGTGCGAGCTGAGTTGCCAAACACTCGGGGACTACCATGATGCCTACCTCAAGATTGATGTGATGCTCCTCGCTGATGTGTTTCAGACGTTCCGCTCGACCTCTATGAAAATCTACCACCTGGACCCCGCATACTACTACAGTCTCCCGGGACTAACATGGTCGGTCATGCTTCTTGTGACAAAATTCGAGCTCGAGCTTATTTCCGACTACGACATGATGTTGTTTGCAGAGCGCGTTATCCGGGTTGGACAACGATACGCGCAGGCCAACAACCATCACATGGCCACCGGTTACGACCCCTCCAAAAAATCGAGTTTCATGATGTACACAGACGTGAACAATTTCTACGGGCACTCCATGATGCAGCGCCTCCCCTACGGTAGCTTCCAGTGGACAGATCCTTTCAACTTCGACATCAAAGCTTTTGATGATTCTTAACACGGGTTCTTTGCAGAGGTGCATCTTGCATTCTCCGAGGAGCAACAATATGTATTCCGCGACCTCCCCCGCGCACTGCCGCCACTTCCGAGCTTGATCCGAGCTTTTTCAAATTAATGAACAATGCGGTGTTTGGTAAGACTATGGAGAATGTGCGGAACCGTGTGGACATAAAATTGGTGACGAAGAAAGCGCGATGCCGTCACCTTGTAGCGAGTCCCTTGTTCAAGACAATCTATAATAAGCATCTTTCTCTGATCCACATGAACCAAGTTGAGGTTATCCCCAGCTGAACCGGTACGGAATCATCACTCGTAATAAATAGATGCCAGGCAAACTGAAAGATGAGAAAGATGGGGGTGTGATTCTCGAGTTTGCTGGTCTTCGCGCTAAAGCTTACGCGATTCGGACAAAGCGTTCTGCAACCAAAAAGGCCAAGGGCGTGGGCAGGCAGGTGGTTCAGGAACACCTTACGTTCGGGGACTACGTCGAGTGTCTCCAAACTAAGCGTGTTCGGAGCATCTACCATGTGCTGACCACCAATGTTGTTAGAAAGGTCGCCTTGGACCCGCACGACGACAAGAGGTGCATCCTCAACTGCGGGATTCACACACTCCCGTGGGGCCGTCTGGAGACTAGTAAGACCTGCCCCGACTGTAGTAGGGAGTAATAGTAGTAGACAGTATGTCATAATAACAGGTAATTTGTATAAAACTCGCGTAACAGAAGTTCCAATTTAATATACCGAGACACTGGAACAATAGAATTTGCCTTCGAATTCAAAACGGGTGGAGGTTTGGGATTTTAACGGAACTAACTCCCACCGTGTCCTACGGGACAAGTACGGGGCACACGCAGGGCCAAAGGGGCAGTTCCCTTGTGCGCTCAAGTGTGATTTTTTTTGTTAAATTTTTAAACAGCGCAATGGCAATGCTGTTACAGTACATTTAAAACTGTTCAGTCACCCTCTCGTCATTGACGTCATGCACGAAAGTTTCCTCTGCGATGAGAATGACGCTGCACAGGGTATCGACGAGCAGGGCATCATGGAACTCGCAGACAATTTTGATGTTGGTGCGATCGTTGACCACCATCTGATTTCTCTTCGACATGTTGATGACGAACATGGGCATGCGAGCTATGGACTCGTTGGGAGTGTAGTACACGTCCACGTTGCCGGCTGTCACTCTCTTATAGGCTGTGTACGCCTCATTTAGTTTCAAGTAGTCCTCGTCTGCTATGTCGAGGTTGTAGTTCTCGCGAGGAAAGATCTCGTTCGTACCGTTTTTGAGGTAGACATTCTTGATCTTGTAGCTGTCGAACTGACTGGAATCTTTCTCTTGATTGTTGTCCCTCCACGTTTGGAACAGCACGACCGCAAACTCGTCTGCTTGTGGCTGCCTGGAATGCCATCCGAGGACCTGGTAATCATGCCTTCTGCCAAATTGCAGTGCTGTTGAACTGCGTAGTCACGTTGAATTCGAAATGATTGCCGAAAGCAGGTTTCTGTACGCACTGTTAACCGTAAAACTGGATGGGCACTTGGGGATTCTTCAGGATATTGGCTTTGTACTTGAGACCGTTGTTGGATTCGTATTCCACCACAGTCATGCGCAGCTCCATGGACCTCACGAGGCACTTGGCAGCGTCGGGTAGTGTGTTGGGAAGTTGGGTAGCCCCGTCCGGCTTCAAGGTGCTTTAGCGCATCAGCGCGTCGTTGTCGTTGGCAGCTCTGCGAAAGGTGAAGCGCAAATCGCCCTTCCACATAATCTCCACGTAGTAGGAGAAGAAACCGGGTAGCAGGGGCATGGGAAACACCATGTGGCTTTGTGTTTTGATCTTGTCGCCCACTTCGAATCCCCCTGCTTGGTAGTATGCAGCGTCGGCATTGTACAGTTTCAGCGTTCCCACAGCTTTCGACGTGATCCCGGGGTAGTCGACTCGATCGATGACGGTGCCATGATTCCTGACTTCCACCTGCTAGAACAGGTAAGGTACACAGTTGTCCACAAGCCTCAGGTTTGCGTTGGTCGGGAAAGCTTCACCGTTCATCTTCTTCACCACGTCGAACTTGACGTACAGGTCGGCTCTTAAGGGTGTATGAATCCTTCCCCGACGTCCACATCGAACTCAATCTCTCGGTTCGGTTCGTTGACCTTCGCGAATTTACGACGTTTGGGAGGGAAAGACTGCAACTCGTAACTTTCGATTTGCTCCATGATGGTTATTTATTGCACGTTGATCTCCACGACGGCAGTGGTCGTGCCTCCTGCAAAATCCACCACCTCGCACTTTTCGTTGGTCACCGCCAACTCTATGTTGTCTATGCGGTTGCGACACACTATATCGGAGACGAAGGTGTGTAGATGATCGGCTCCATGAATTCCGAGTTCGGTTTGAACGTGGCGATGATCCCCGTCTGCTCGTGGGTGCCTGGGATGCCGTCCGAGGACTTGGTGATCATGCCTTCCGCCAGATTGTAGTGCACGTTCAGAGTCTTGATGACTAGAAATTTAGAAATGTTTCTTGATGCCATGTTCGAGCTTGGTACCGCTCTCGAATCCCAGGAGCTCTCCGACAGTACCCAGGTCTACGGTTTCCGTAGCAGACACCAGTTCCACCCTGTGGGTCACGGAGTTCGCGAGAGCAGCACGCCTCTTGGCAAGTGGGCCTGCAAGGTAGACAGGTTGTACTGGCCGGGAGTGACGCTGGTTTTTTCGCTCCCGACCTTAATGGTGTTGTTATTAATCGTCACATTGGGTATCAGGTACATGCTGTAGAATGCGCGAAGGGCGATAGATTTTGGATAGATGATGTAGTCGTGAAAAGAGAGTTTCAGAACACTCCCATTGTGCTTCAGGTCCCACAACGCTTTCTGGAAATCCTCGATCCTTGGGTTATTTATTCGTGACAGGAACACGGGCATGGATACACAGAGATGGCCGCAGTTCACTTCGTCGAATCATTGCATGCGTTCGTCGTTGTAGTAGAGGTTGCAATCACTGAGATACTTCACCAACCTAGGACACCTCCGAATGAATCGAAAATGAAAGCATTACCGTTTGCTTGCTTGTGGTAGCATATCCAGTGGTTTCTTGGATTTTTGTAACTCTCCAGGTTGACCAGGCCGCACTCTCTTTTCTTAACGACCGATGGAATTGGAAGTTTTTGATCCCCAGCGGCTTGATCAGAGATTCAATGTCGAGGTTGGAGATTGGTCTTTCGCTTCTTGCACACATCTTTATCCCTTTTCTCCATGACTAGGTTGTGGCGTTTCTGCTCTTTCAGCTCGGCCTTGTTCTTCTTGGCATCGATAACGGTTTTGGCGATGGCGGCGCTTCCACCGGCCAAGCTACCCATTCTTCGTCTCCTTCGAAGTTCAGAGTTGGCGATCTTGTGCAGGTGTCTCCCCAGCCATGCAACTAAGCTATGATGATTTCAAATGGATGGTATTTGTTTTATTTTGATTTTGAGCGTTTTCCCTCATTAGCATCCCGCCAAGATATGTTTACCTTCCTAATCTTGCGTAACGCTATGCGTCGCTCTTCCTAGTTATTCACCTGTTGATAATGAATGATAGAAAAGTTGAAAGGGCAAGGAAGGCACCTTTCAGTCATTTAAAACTTACTTAATTAGTACTCAAAATTCGATTCATCATGGTTATATTAATGAAATATTTTAGTCATGTAATACTGTCGTGTTAGCCATGCCTGTAATTGAACTTAGAAACAGACGTTGAAAATGGTACTTTAATGTCATATTTTCCAAGTAGTGACGTCACAGATTAAAAAAGATCGCTTACTTGCTATCTCTCCTTTGTAATCTGTGCGTATACCAAAACGGGAATGTAGAGCCACCCTACGGCGAGGTCGGTAGTTAAAACAACCTCTCAGCCAATCACATCTTACTCTTGGCAAGTGACAGTTGAATGCGTCTCAGCGCAATGATACGCTCACCGCACCCTTCCATTCCTGTTTTTATTTTCTGCTAATAATTCGGGACATATCTCGTAAGGTCTTATTAATTATTTTATTTAAGTGCATAAAAATGTTCTACAAGGATATATACCATTGTTACGTGTGAATGATTTCTACATCTAAGTTACGAGATATACAGAATTAATAGCCCAGAAGCACAACATAGGAAAATAATTACAAGTTTCTGAAATTCTAGCACGTAAATCATTCCGTTGTGCATGAAAAATGGTCCATGTATTATCGGTGGTAATAAGTATTTTTATTTCGTATTCTCCTCTTATGCGTTGCTTTTATGACATTTTTGGCAAATCGCTATTGTATCTTGTGTAAACTTGGTTTGGTTTGAGTTGGTGTTTTAAGTCCACTTTATGCACAGTATGGCTAATCGGGACTGGACCTACAGTTTAAAGTGGGATCCGAACCACTTGTGCCTCCACCGGGTATCGAACCCGGGACCCCTCGATTACAAGGTAATGACGCTACCACTGCGCCATTGGGGAGGCCCTGTATCTTGTGTAAACTCTACAGCGATTACTTTGTTCGTAGATCAATGCATTCTACCCCCTCCCTCGTCGTTGTTTATTATTTAGCGTCGTATTTTTCCACTGTTAGGCTAATCGCGACGATGCTATGAAAAATTGATGACACAAAGAAAGTTCTAACGGGGATACGAACCCAGGACCCCTGCATTAACTGAACAATGGTATTTATCCTTCTAGAGCATTTTATGCACTTAAATAAAAATTTCAATATGCTGACCAAGGCAAAAATTTCTTTTATTATAAAACATAAACTAAACGTAACGTTTCAACCTTCTAGCAAGAGAAACACGACATGACACAGAGTGGGATTAGGCTAAGCAGATAGGAAGGGAGAAGAGAATACTAGTGAGAAAATGGAAGGAGGCCAAGGAAATAGAGAAGAAAGGTGAAGAAGACACAATGAACTGATTTCCGTTCGAATATATTCCTCTCGCAATGTGTTTATCATAATGTTTATAATAACAATGACCAGTTACGCAACAGCCCGTAATGTGGGAGATCATCAACCGGTTACTGGCAAACGTG
>NW_028143581.1:0-68000 GCF_977018435.1 Lepisma saccharinum
TAACTTGTCTGTGTTGGGTCTTATTAACAACTTCACAGCTATACCTACACAACTCATCGACTACAAGGCAACAATGTTAGGAAATGTGTGCATGGCTCCGAGAATACAATTTAAAATTACTAATGTGGCATGAACCCCCTCCACTTGCGTGTATTTGAATATGCGAAAATTAGATATTTTGAATAATCGATGAGAACAATCACAAAAGCAGCTTGCACCGGTATGACGTGTTCAAACTTCAGACGATTTTTGTTAATCTACAAAAGTCAAGTGCGAACAGAGATTACTACGAAAATTGGGGGGAAAAAAAGAAGCGAGGCTATTTTAGCTAATGGCAACGATGAGGATGAATAATGGTTGTTTTGATAAAATTGACGAAGTCAATATGCCTAGCCTAAATAAAATTCAACAATTAATGTTAAACATTTGCCACTCTGAAATGGTGATGGCTATCATCATAACATCACTTGTTTCTAACCTGCCCATATTGGCCCTCTCTCTACCCCTCCATAAATTCGATTCGAAAAACACAATAAGACTTGCATATGCTCTCAGAAAAACAAGAGAAGAAATAAATAAATCAAGTTATGTATATTCTTCATCCCCGAACTTTCTTCCACAACATCGCACGAAGCCTCGAGTTTCGGATATTGTTGTTGTGCGACAGGATAGGATAGATGAACCGTATGTTTACCGAGGACCAGATGTAATCAAATATTTTTTTGAAAAGATAGTTGAAGAGGTTGAGACTATTGGCAGCTTCTTACGCGAATCGAAACCAAATGCTCCTATTATCCAGCGATGAAACTTTAATCTCACAATAACATTGAAATGTGTTTGGTGTGCGATCAAAGGTTTCACCGACGAGAACCAGAAAGTAATTTTATCATAATTATTTCACCGGAAACTACATCGGTGGAATCTGTAACATAATGTATTCATGTATGTGTTTGACAATCATATATCACTTACTAGAACAATTTTCATATTGTTTTCACTACGTGAGATGATATTTTATTTATATTTATGATAAAATAGAGGTTTGGGTGTAATAACAGTTTTTATTAATTAATTTAGAGATGTATTTTTTATTTGTTGAGTTAATGATTAGGTTAATTTGTTATTTCTCGCGGAAAAAAAGAGGGAACCACAGCTGAAAGAAAATACACAACTTGTATTATTGAGGTCAAGAGTTTGTTTTAACATTATTTTTTGCACACATAGGCTAATCACGACTTGGGATATGTTTAAAATAGAATCTGAAATATTGATTATGCGACCTGACTAGAACTCGGAATAGGACACACTGATTACAAGACGTCAATATATTACCTCTTGGTAAGAAATTGTAGTGTTTCAATTCACACACACACACTCACAATTTAAAACAACTAAACTGATCGCAGGTGTAACTGGTGGTTGGCATACACAACTATCCATCCACCAGTCGTCTTCTGGGGCGTGTGTCTCGATGAGTATCAACAACCTCTATTGTGAAGTAAAATCTGTAGGGGTAACATCACTCTCTAATTACAATGTTGGCAAATTTTCCAACTTCATCGTGAACGACGACAAAAGTATCGGCTACCTGATCAAAATTATCAACACGTTGCCTCCGAGATTCTGAAACGTTGCGAAGGAAAGGGACTTGTGAACGACATCATCAACAAGTTACTTTTCGAGATGCATTTACCTGGCTACCAATACTGCGGACCGGACACCAAACTCGAGAAAAGATTGGAGAGAGGAGACAAGGGTGTGAATCTGTTGGACGCGGCATGCAAAGATCATGATATTGCTTACAACACACACACGAATTTGGATGCACGTCACGAAACAGACAAGAAATTGGAGCATGCTGTTTTCAGGAGAGTCATGAGCAGAGATGTTTCTTTGGGAGAAAAAGTTGCAGCATTGGGCACCACCATCACCATGAACACGAAACAAAAATTTGGATAGGGAATCCTACCTAGAGTTATTTTTAACTGACAACGAGGTGATCTTGGTTTATAGAAGATATCTGAAAACCAGCTTACACTAGTTTACTCATAGCTCCCCAATTTTCTCACGATGGTGGGTTTGCTACCGGCCCTATACGTAGGCCGAATAAATTACGACCAGAGCCGGATACGAAACCTATGCCGTCCCTCGCAGCGAACAATCTCAAGACGAGTGAACGCCGTAACTCGTTTCAGCTACGGAGGAGAAACTCTCTCTCTCTACTCTTTCTCTAATTTTCATTATTATTGTTAAAAATTAATCCAAGAAAAAAATATATATTTTGTGTTGACATAGGAAATATGCAATAAAAAAATGTATGATCAATAGTTTAAGGTCAAAATCTGAATAAACAGTGAGGGTGATACACGCAAGCTTCCAGGCATGTGATTTACACAAAATTAAATATAAAAATGAGAGATGGAAGGTTTTTGTTACTATTAGAATTTAAGGACGGAAAATATGTACAGCGAATGAATACTACGTTTGACTAATCGTGAAGATGAGTATTATAGTATGTTTTTTATCGTTTCTTATATAAACGTTGAAAACGTTTAAGAACGTATAAGAACGTTTACCGAAACGTTTTCAACGTTTTGACTTGAAACGTTTTCGGTAAACGTTCTTATACGTTCTTAAACGTTTCAACGTTTATATAAGAACGATAAAAAACATACTATAATACTCATCTTCACGATTAGTCAAAACGTAGTATTCATTCGCTGTACATATTTTCCGTCCTTAAATTCTAATAGTAACAAAAACCTTCCATCTCTCATTTTATATTTAATTTTGTGTAAATCACATGCCTGAAAGCTTGCGTGTATCACCCTCACTGTTTATTCAGATTTTGACCTTAACTATTGATCATACATTTTTTTATTGCATATTTCCTATGTCAACACAAAATATATATTTTTTCTTGGATTAATTTTAACAATAATAATGAAAATTAGAGAAAGAGTAGAGAGAGAGAGTTCTCCTCCGTAGCTGAACGAGTTACGGCGTTCACTCGTCTTGAGATTGTTCGCTGCGAGACGGCATAGGTTCGTATCCGGCTCTGGTCGTAATTTATTCGGCCTACGTATAGGGCCGGTAGCAACCCACCATCGTGAGAAAATTGGGAGCTATGAGTAACTAGTGTAAGCTGGTTTCAGATATCTTCTATAACAGCTGAGGGTTCGTCGTGCTGACCAAGATCACCTCGTTGTCAGTTAAAAATAACTCTAGGTAGGATTCCCTATCCAAATTTTTGTTTCGTGTTCATGGTGATGGTGGTGCCCAATGCTGCAACTTTTTCTCCCAAAGAAACATCTCTGCTCATGACTCTCCTGAAAACAGCATGCTCCAATTTCTTGTCTGTTTCGTGACGTGCATCCAAATTCGTGTGTGTGTTGTAAGCAATATCATGATCTTTGCATGCCGCGTCCAACAGATTCACACCCTTGTCTCCTCTCTCCAATCTTTTCTCGAGTTTGGTGTCCGGTCCGCAGTATTGGTAGCCAGGTAAATGCATCTCGAAAAGTAACTTGTTGATGATGTCGTTCACAAGTCCCTTTCCTTCGGCAACGTTTCAGAATCTCGGAGGCAACGTGTTGATAATTTTGATCAGGTAGCCGATACTTTTGTCGTCGTTCACGATGAAGTTGGAAAATTTGCCAACATTGTAATTAGAGAGTGATGTTACCCCTACAGATTTTACTTCACAATAGAGGTTGTTGATACTCATCGAGACACACGCCCCAGAAGACGACTGGTGGATGGATAGTTGTGTATGCCAACCACCAGTTACACCTGCGATCAGTTTAGTTGTTTTAAATTGTGAGTGTGTGTGTGTGAATTGAAACACTACAATTTCTTACCAAGAGGTAATATATTGACGTCTTGTAATCAGTGTGTCCTATTCCGAGTTCTAGTCAGGTCGCATAATCAATATTTCAGATTCTATTTTAAACATATCCCAAGTCGTGATTAGCCTATGTGTGCAAAAAATAATGTTAAAACAAACTCTTGACCTCAATAATACAAGTTGTGTATTTTCTTTCAGCTGTGGTTCCCTCTTTTTTTCCGCGAGAAATAACAAATTAACCTAATCATTAACTCAACAAATAAAAAATACATCTCTAAATTAATTAATAAAAACTGTTATTACACCCAAACCTCTATTTTATCATAAATATAAATAAAATATCATCTCACGTAGTGAAAACAATATGAAAATTGTTCTAGTAAGTGATATATGATTGTCAAACACATACATGAATACATTATGTTACAGATTCCACCGATGTAGTTTCCGGTGAAATAATTATGATAAAATTACTTTCTGGTTCTCGTCGGTGAAACCTTTGATCGCACACCAAACACATTTCAATGTTATTGTGAGATTAAAGTTCATCGCTGGATAATAGGAGCATTTGGTTTCGATTCGCGTAAGAAGCTGCCAATAGTCTCAACCTCTTCAACTATCTTTTCAAAAAAATATTTGATTACATCTGGTCCTCGGTAAACATACGGTTCATCTATCCTATCCTGTCGCACAACAACAATATCCGAAACTCGAGGCTTCGTGCGATGTTGTGGAAGAAAGTTCGGGGATGAAGAATATACATAACTTGATTTATTTATTTCTTCTCTTGTTTTTCTGAGAGCATATGCAAGTCTTATTGTGTTTTTCGAATCGAATTTATGGAGGGGTAGAGAGAGGGCCAATATGGGCAGGTTAGAAACAAGTGATGTTATGATGATAGCCATCACCATTTCAGAGTGGCAAATGTTTAACATTAATTGTTGAATTTTATTTTAGGCTAGGCATATTGACTTCGTCAATTTTATCAAAACAACCATTATTCATCCTCATCGTTGCCATTAGCTAAAATAGCCTCGCTTCTTTTTTTCCCCCCAATTTTCGTAGTAATCTCTGTTCGCACTTGACTTTTGTAGATTAACAAAAATCGTCTGAAGTTTGAACACGTCATACCGGTGCAAGCTGCTTTTGTGATTGTTCTCATCGATTATTCAAAATATCTAATTTTCGCATATTCAAATACACGCAAGTGGAGGGGGTTCATGCCACATTAGTAATTTTAAATTGTATTCTCGGAGCCATGCACACATTTCCTAACATTGTTGCCTTGTAGTCGATGAGTTGTGTAGGTATAGCTGTGAAGTTGTTAATAAGACCCAACACAGACAAGTTACCCAACATTACTTTTCGACATAGATTTTTAACTAGAAAATTGTTATGATTACAGTACACCCATATCAGTATACAATAACATGGTGCTATTTTTTCTGTTTCTGTTGCTAACAAAAACAAATCTACAAACCACAGGTTCGAGAAATAAAACATTAACTATATTTTGCATACATGTAGGTACGCCCCGCGAGGTGTGTTATTAGAAGACTCAATACATGTGAGCAGTGGAGTAAATTTTTTTTCTTTTATTTTGATGTCCATGCATTTATCTGAACCCCTTGTCCAACCAAAACAAAAGCTCCGATCCTATCTGGAGACTGTAAAAACTGATATGTATGTTTATTCAGAAAAACCATCCATGGACAATACCGTTGCACCCTCCATGTGCATTTTCCTTGTTGGCTGAACGCGAAGATGCCCGAGACTGCTTTCAAAATTGTTTTCAGCCTCGCATCACGATACAGCCGTTTTCTACAATTCTATTAGCCTACTATTATTATCTAAAACTATTTCATCACACACAATAAAAAAAATAAAAAAAATAACATTTCTCTCCTTCACTCGCTTTTAGCCATCGTCCAGTGTCCTTCTAGATAGCAGGTGAATCGTGACTAGCAAAAATATTGAAATCGAAATATGAATTATCCGTTATAACCCCTCCTCCTCTTTTTTTTTCTCTCCCCTTCTTTACATGCACGCTCGATGACATTGAAATAAGCAAAAAAAACACACCGCTATGCTTAAAAAACATCCATTGTACAACTCTATAGGTCGAGGTTCATAAGCCTCATACATCTCATGCAAGGGACTGCATATCTTGTTTGCAGTTTATAGTGGCATCATATTCCTTCACTCGGGAGACTTGCAAGACAGCTCATTACTAGATCTGTTTTGTCGATATGAGAATGCTTGCTATCAGTAATAAAATATTTATGCTGTTTAACCTAACAGCTGAGGGGCCGGGGCATTCCACATTTACCTTTGTCGCGAAACAGGAAATACGCGTCATAGCTTCCGTGAATCGAGCGCAAGGTTACTGGAGCACGCAAAATACCGTATGCCAAAAATTAAATATTCCAAATGCAGGCATCATGCACAAATAGAATAATCGGGTTGAATTTACAGTCTAAAACCACCATGTTCTGGCAGCAAGTATCAAAAACATGTGGTTAGAAGATTTTAATAGGGAGTGAGTGAAATAGTTGTTGCAAGTTACCTTTTAAACCCAGTACATGTGTAGGAATATATTGCGTATAAGCTGTCTCACTCTCTCCGTATGTGTGTCAAGTGGTCGTGTCGATCGTTAGTTGTATATCACAGCTTAACCGTACTAGGTAATATTTTTACATGAGGTAAGTTGGCATACTTTGCAAAAATATATGTTTCAAGCTTCTAGCTGTAGAGTTTATTTGCAAAATATAAGTTTGGCTCGTCGAAAACAACTCAAACAGTGTTGCCAGCTGTAGGTTAATTTTCCCCGTTATACAATTGCAAGAGGTGAGTTGCTTATACCCTATCTGGAAGATGTGTCCATGGCTTATGTCGTAGGTTAATTTAGTTTGCAATAGATCTTGTGTGTTGCCCCCTTACAAATAATATAGTTGCCTTTCTGCCTTTGAGTCACCTGTAAGGCTATATGTGGGTGGGCAAATAAGATTAGTTTAGTTTACAATAGATCGACCTGTCATGCTATATACTACTTTCTGCTTTTTGAGTTACCTGTAAAACTATATGTAGGTAGGTAAGTGAGGTTAGTTTAGTTCACGATAGATCACACTTTGAATTTGCTCACACTCTCTCTGTCTGTGTGTCAGGTGGTCGTGTCGATCGTTAGTTGTATGTTACAGCTTAACCCGAACTAGGTAATATTAACTGTACTTCAAAAAATAAAATTGTGTGTATCTCATATCGAACTAGAAATAAAAAAAATCAAACATTAAGTATTCATGCAGATTAATTAAGCCGTAAGTTCAAAATTTTGACCCCCACACAAATCGCATTACATACATACATACATGTGGAAAAAACAGAAGTATGCTTTTTTTTTCGCCCCCTCCCGTGGTGTTTACAAGAGCCCCCTGTAAGTAAGACTAATCGGGGGTGGACCTACAGTTTCAAAAACCACTTGTACAAATATCGAACCCTTGAATACAAGGCTACCACTGCACCATAGGGGAGGAGGCTCAGTGAGAGAGAGGGGTAGAGAGTTGGAAACATTGACACAGCTATTGCCAGTTAGTATCTTCTTTATCTTATTGCATACTTATCATCTTATATAAGATTACGCCGTCAACTTGTAACTTGTAGGTTAGTCTCGTTTGTGAAATATCATATGTTTAAAAAACAAGAGGTTTGTGAAGCAATAATTCAAGTTATTGTTGAATATGTAGAAAATATTGCCCATATCCTCGTCATACTAGGTCAGGATGCTATTCAAGTGTATAATCAACAAACCGTTGAGTTTAGATAATAGGGAGAGTAACAGGTCCCAGCTTGCAGGTGGTGACAGTGCACTTTGGGCGAATACCTCCATAGCCTGCTTCCTGAAGCCAAACAAGTTCATAGGCATTGTTATTTTATTTTATATTTAACAATTCGTTTCGAGCAGGCCAATTTTAGCATTGGTAAAACAAAACCCTTTTTCTTTACCCCCTACGCAAACATAAAGCATGCCGGGGAAGAAAAAAAAATAGGATATGTTTGCTTCGTACAAAAAAAAAATAGGTTAAGTTAACCTCTCTCCGAGAACTGACCCCGAGCACCCATTTTTAGCAAGCGTCATTTCAGCAAGCGCCATTTCAGCAAGTTTAGTGTTTTGTAGAGCGAGTTGGCAACACTGCCAGTGAGGTTAACATACATTATAGCGCATCGCCGAGAATAGAAATAATTTGGGCTTGCACATTCTCCAAAAAATTATGCACGTCGCATGAGCCCTCCGAAGTAAGAGGAAAATCCTCTAACAAACACTAGAAAGCAAACTGGTTCGCTTTCGCCACAGGCTTGATACGTTTGGTAAATAGTAGCGAGTCGGTTTCGGCTTTCCACAACCACAATATCTCGCTCCTCTACACAGACACAGACAGCTTGGTGTACCAACATCTCCGTCCTTCTCATCTTTAAGTTTGCCAGGTACCTTCTTGTTGCGAGCCAGAATTTTGTATCGGTTCGACTGGGAATAGCCTGACGTATCAAAAAAATTCATCTCTCCAATCTTTTCCCGAGTTTGGTACCCGGTCCGTAGTATTGGTAGCCGGGTAAATGCATCTCTAACAACCTGCTGTACAAATAGCATCATGTGTATTGTATACATCAGTAGAGCAGAAAATTAACACCCATCGTCCCAAGATCTATGTATTGTTGAATTTGTATCATTGCGTCAACATTAATAGTACACATAGAGAGGAGAGGGAACAAAATTGTAGTTTTTTTCTAAATATGTTTGCGTCACAATACGAAAATAATAAGAAGCGCCAGCGCGCGCGCATATGTGTGACACATCATTCCCAAGAGAGGTTTACAAAAATCACGATATACATTGGTGTCCCCGGGACTTGGAAATAAAATATCACATGGTAAAATATTCTTGGGGTGAGTTGGCAACACTGAACCGCAATTGATGGCACAAAACCGGGTTGATTACACTAGTCAGTGTTGCCAACTCCCATTTGTAGGTTAGCTTCGTCTGTAAAATATCACATGGTGGAATATTCTTGAGGTGAGTTGGCAACACTGAACGCCAATTGATGGCGCTCAACTGAGCTGATTACACTAATCAGTGTTGCTAACTCCCATTCGTAGGTTAGCTTCGCTTGTAAAATATCACATGGTGAAATATTCTTAGGGTGAGCTGGCAACACTAAACCGCAATTGATGTTGCTAGTGTTGCTAACTCCCATTCGTAGGTTAGCTTCGCTTGTAAAATATCACATGGTGAAATATTCTTGGGGTGAGTTAGCAACACTGATCGCCAATTGATGCTGGTGAACCCGGCTACCTCCACTAGTCAGTGTTGCCAACTCCCATTCGTAGGTTAGCTTCGCCTGTCAAATATCACATGGTGAAATATTCTTGAGGTGATTTGGCAACACTGATCGCCAATTAATGTTGCCAGTGTTGCCAACTCCCATTTGTAGGTTAGCTTCGCCTGTAAAATATCACATGGTGAAATATTCTTGAGGTGAGTTGGCAACACTAAACCGCAATTGATGTTGCCAGTGTTGCCAACTCCCATTTGTAGGTTAGCTTCGCCTGTAAAATATCACATGGTGAAATATTCTTGGGGTGAGCTGGCAACACTGCGAGAAAATGAGGCTCATGCCTTACGAGAGAAATCCATTAAGGCGAGCCTCACCGAGCCTCATTTTCGGTTTCAGAACCCGGCCCACTGCTCTACTGAGGAGCGATTTGATCGCTTTGCAGGAGACCTTAAACAAAAGTTTAGAGTCGGAGATTGCTACGCTCCAAACGCAATGTCTCGACCCCATTCTGAAAATCGATTCCGAACTGAAAACGCTCATAAAAAATTATGTCGACGTACCTTCTTACGACAACGTTCAAAATATACAGTTGAGCGTGGATAAGCTTCAAAATGATTTGGCCAAATTACAACAATTTCAATCGAAAAATGAAGATTTGGAAAAATTGAAACTCGAAATCGAAGAACGAACTTCGACAATCGAAAAGAATTTCTCTGAACTTCAAACCGTCGTGAAGGATATTGATGTAGAACGCTTGCATGTTGTTGTTTCCAAATTACAAGAAGAATTCGCCGGCACGTTGGAAGAAATTAAATCCAAGTTACAGACTTTGGAAGATACCATGACGAACCTACCATCGTCAGACGAACTGCAAGTCATCAGCAAAAGCGTCGCGAACATAAAAATTCAATTGGAGGCTTATCAAGATTTCGAACACATTCAAACCACCATCGCTACGCTTCAGGCGTCTCTGGAGTTGATCAACGAAGAAATTAAAAATATTCACGCTGAAGCGAATGCATTGACGAGCATACAAGACACGTTGAGCACGGTTCAGCAGAAGATCGAATATTTAGAAAATTTGAACGTCGAAACGAACCTTGCTCATTTTCATCACGTGCTGGACAACATACAGGGTGACTTGGAATCATTACGGACGAGCGTACCTTCGAGCGAAGATTTGGAAAAATTGAAAACGGCGGTGACGGCACTATCCGATTCGAGCGACATCAAAAGTTCATTGAGCGATCTCGAGAGTAGGGTTGCCAATCTCCCCACCTCCAAAGAATTGCACGCTTTGAAAAGGAGCATATCACGTATGCTGAAACGACTGGAAACAGAAACGGCGAACGTGGAACAGATTCGAGACGAACTTACTTCGCTGGTGTCGATGCTGCCCACTTCGCAGAGCGTTGCCGACCTTCACACGCAGTTTACCGAGATGCGAAGCATCGTGAACGATCTTACCGAGAAAAGTTCGAAATTAAATCAAGTCGAGAACCTTCAGAGTATCGTCGTCAACATCAGAGATCAAGTTGGAGTGCTGGAATCCACGCAGGAATCGACGCTGGCCTCTTTCGGTGCCAAGTTGCAAGAACTCAACGAAAACTTCAAGCAGTTGAACGTGGAAGTGAAAATCAAACCGTCATTTTCTACAGTAACGGATACCATCGTCGAACATTTGTTGCCCGTACAAAATACACTGGGACAGCTTCACAGCAACCTTGTTAGCGTCGATACTAAATTCGCTAAACTGCATTCTCTGCAAGCCATCGAAATCAACAGCGTACCCAATCAACAGAGAATCTCCACGTTCGTCGAAGGTAACAAACTGTACATGTTACATCCTTATCATCCGTACTACAAGTTTCTCCTCGATGGCACGATTCAGATAAATGAATTTTCGTACTGGTCTCACGGCAGAAAAGCTAGCGTTCCCACCATGACCTTGATATCGAATCGTGGTGTCCAGAAAGCTGGAAACATTCCTCTGGCACGTTGGAACGAAACGCGCAACATATATGAAATACACGAAGACGAAGATCTTACCGTTTTTGACGTGAGTGCCGGCGATAAGCTGATCATTCAAAACACAGGTGAGGTGCCACCTTCTTTGAATCCCATCACGCTGGTGCTTCTCTTCAAACGTAATCTCTAAAAAATGTCTAGGCAAGCCATCGTCGAAGAATTGCATAAACCTGCACGTCGCAACTACGAACGTTTGGCGGTGGTAACCAAGGGCATCGATGACCTTTGGCAAAGTGACCTCGTGGAGATGAGTAGCGGCAATTTGAAAAATGTGCATAAATTGAACAAGGGCAACAAGTACCTCCTCACCGTCATAGACACGTTTTCGAAATTCTCATGGGCTCTACCTTTGAAAGCCAAAACGGGGACGTGCGTCATGGAAGCATTCAAGACAATTTTTCGCAAAAGCGGCAGACGACCACGGTTTTTGCAAACAGACAACGGTAAAGAATTTTACAATGCCGTATTCCAAAAGTTTATTCAAAAACATGGCATTCGACATTATTCAACCTTCAGTCACATCAAAGCCAGCATCGTGGAAAGATTTAATCGAACCTTGAAAACACACATGTGGAAACGATTCACGCTTCGAGGAAATTACAAATGGGTCGACATACTGCCGGAACTCGTCGACACCTATAATGATACGGTACACAGAACGATAGGCATGAAGCCAGCTGACGTTACGAAATCTGACGAGCAGCGTTTAATTTCTACAGTTTACTGTCCAAAGTACACTCCCACAACTACCAAGAAATCAAAATTCAAAATTGGAGACCAGGTGAGGATCAGCAAATTCAAACGCACCTTCGAGAAGGGGTTCACAAAAAATTGGAGCACGGAACTTTTTACGGTGGTTCGAGTTTTACCCGGAAACCGACACACGTATATAATAAAAGATAGTAGCGGCGAGATTTTGAAAGGAAGATTTTACGAGGAGGAACTCTCTAAAACGAAATACCCCGACACGTACCTTATCGAAAAAGTTTTGCGTAAGAGAGGCGACAAACTTTTGGTGAAATGGCTGGGACTTCCGGACACGAGTTGGATCGACTCAAACGAAGTGATTCTATGAGTGCGTGGAATGTCGTGAAACGTCTACCTGATTCGGAAAGTCAAACAAAAAAAAAAGAACGGCGAATTGCTTCCCGACAGCATCCGCTGTCTGATCGTAGGTCCTTCGGGGTGTGGGAAAACAACACTGCTCGTGGACAATTTTCTCCTCGCACCGAATTGGTTAGATTGGAAGAACAGGCACCTCTACGTATTTTCGAAAAGTTTGGAGCAAGCGAAATACCAGCAACTGATGAAACTGTACGATGGTCTGGACATTGCAACGTTCGCTTCGGAAATAAAACCCCTCGACGATTGTCGTGAAAATTCAGTTGTTGTGTTCGACGATGTTATCCTGGAAAATCAAAATGAAATTCGCAATTTTTTCACGCAAGGTCGTCACAAAGGAATAGATTGCTTCTTCCTAGCTCAAACGTTTTCCAAAATTCCAAAACAGTTAGTACGTGACAACGCTAATTTCATATGTTTGTTTCGTCAAGATCACACCAACCTCAAGCACGTGTACGATGACTACGTAGGCGGAGACATGAACTACAATCAATTTTCGGAACGCTGCTGCTCCCACTGTTGGAACAGTGACGATTTCGGATTCGCGACGATCGACATGACGAGGAAACCCAACGACGGAAAATACAGAAACAAAATCAACGACTTTCTAAACGTTGCAACGTTGTGAGAAACGACGTGTATAAATAACGCTATGACGAAACGAAAAATCGAAGACGAAAATCTCAAGTTGCGAAACTACCTCGCGAAACGCTTCAAAGGTTGGAAATCCGAGAATCGCGGATTCTACGAAGAGAAGAAACGTCAAGATCAACCTGTGATCGATGCCATCAGCGATCTAGGTAAAGAAATTAAAGGCGTCACGGAACAAAATAAAAATTTGATCAACGAACTCGTACCACTTGCAGCTAAAAGTTACGGCGTACCCACGCCTATTTCGAGCATTCCTTCGACGCCGTTCGAACTGAAGGATGTACCGGCACGACGTCAAGCCATAGGTAGCACGCCGTCGTCTTTGGATAAGATCGAGTTGGGACCTTTGGCACGAGACTACCTGAGCACGGGGAAATTCGACAAGGATGAAGTGTTCGGATTGTATCCGAGCATGGAGAGCAACGAGGGCGGCGGTGTGGTTTGGAAGATTGGAAAATCGAAGGTGACCTTCGAAGGCAACGACATTAAAGTTAATTTAGGCGAGAAGAATAGTTGGAACAGGTATCCGGGTACGGTGGGACTGTGGGAACTCGTTGCCAAAAAGCAGCCGAAGGATTACACCGACGAAGATTACCAGAGTTACAAGGAAATTTTGATCATGACGGATGCCTTGTACCAGAACAACGACGCCTCGCAGAATAGGGTGAAATCGAGCAGCGGCGAGAAGTACAGAAATCTCATCAAGCCGATATGGAACCAGGTCAAAACAGGCAGCGGCGTCAAACTCTACAACACCCTGCCCAAAGAGTTTGTGTGGGTGGACGACGTGCGCAAGCTCATAGACCGATTGTTGGTTATTGCAGGAGAGGAGAATGCAGGCAATCGTAATTTCTACAACGAGAAGGTAGGAATTGTGGACATGATCAGCGCCAAACTTTCCAACTTCATCGTGAACGACGACAAGGGCATAGGTTACCTCATTAAAATTATCAACACGCTGCCTCCGAGATTCTGGAACGTGGCCGAAGGAAAGGGACTTGTGAACGACATCATCAACAAGTTACCTTTCGAGATGCATTTACCCGGCTACCAGTACTGCGGACCGGGTACCAAACTCGAGAAAAGATTGGAGAGAGGAGACAAGGGTGTGAATCCGTTGGACGTCGCATGCAAAGATCACGACATTGCCTACAACACCACTCGCACCGATCTGAATGCACGTCACGAAGCAGACAGAAAGTTAGAGCACGCAGCTTTCGAAAGATTCGTTAGTAGAGACGCTTCGCTGGGAGAAAGAGTTGCAGCACTGGGCACCACCATCGCCATGAACACGAAACAAAAATTTGGATGGGGTGTATAAATAAATAACATACACTAAAAAAAGAAATAATAACAACATGTCTTGCATAACCGATTTGCCGCACGAACTGCTATGTAAAATATTCAAACACGCTTGCGAGGATGTAGGGAAACTTTTACACGTAGCAAGAACAACTCCGAAATTTCGTATCCCTTGTGAAATGCTTATCAAGGGCCATCTTCGGGAGATCAGTGGAATGAGGAGCGGTGATCTTGACACTCTTCTTTCGGTTGCGGGGGAAAAATTAAACGATAGGTTAGACGAACTGCACGAGGCGAGGCAGGGGAGAAGGCGATATACTGATGATTGGTGTAAGTCCAAACAGGAAACTGAAGAAATCATCACGCACATCATTGCGTTTTCCGAAGCACGAACTTTCTTCCTCTAACGCACACACACAAAAAAAAATCTTCGATACAAACCGTGAAAAATATATATATATATATAAATAACACACATCGTGAAAAAAATAATCTTCGGTATATATAAATAACACACATCGTGAAAAAAAAAAAAACTAAATTTCTCTAACACACACACTGAAAATTTCTCTTCGATATGACAACTGAAAAAATGAGTGACCTCCAAGCATTAAAACAAATGCTAAATTTGTCAGTAGAGTATGTAAAAATTCGGGAATTGGAAGTGGACAAACCTTACACGATAACTTCCGGCTCAATTGTTTCTACCCAGTATGGTCCCAAGGCACGTCTGTTGCTCAACGCACAATACAGTCTATTTTTACCAGATCGATACGCTGACATGTTATCCAACGAGAAGCTAGCTATTTTAATCGAGAACAAAACTCGAATCGTGTACAAGGGTACAAAAGAACTTCTTGGTAAAAAAACAAAGCACGTAATAGAATTTGTGTAACGACTCTGCGCGAAGTATATCCTTGAAAAAAATTACACGGACCAAAAAAATCTCAGAATATTTATATATAAATAACATACCGAAAAAATTACACAAAACAAAAAAATCTCAAAACATATATATAAATAACATATCGTGAAGATAACATATAGAGCATCAACATGAAGCCTAAGGGTGTCGTGTACCAGATACCATACTCCAATCTGAAAAATCTAGGTGCCCTCGATGGGTTACTCACCAAGAAACAACGTGAGAAGAAACGTTCTTGCTTGACAAAAGGACACGGAATGAAATTACTTCTCAGCACACCTCAATTGAGACGCTTGCAGCGTTCGCGAAAACAGCAAAAGATCGGAGGTTTCATATTCAGCATCCCAGCTATTCTGGCAGCATTAGGGGCCGTTGGAAGTTTGGCCGGCGGAAGTGCCGCCATCGCAAAAACCGTCATCGACTCGAAGAAGAACAAGGCAGAATTGGAAGAACAAAAACGTCACAACCTGGCTATGGAGAAAAAGGGGAAAGGTATAACCAAAAAACAAAAAAGCAACCTCGATGCTTTGAAGAAATATAAAAAAAAGAAGAAGCCCTGTCCAACTTCGATATTGAATCTCTGATCGAACCGTTGGGAATAAGGAACTTCAGGGGTGTTTTCATGTCCGATTCTCTACCCTCTGCTGTGAAGAAAAAGGAGTATGGCGTGGTCAACCTGGACCGTTACAAAAATCGTGGTACACATTGGATATGCTACCTCAAAATTGACGATAACAATGCATTTGTTTTCGATTCGTTCGGTGGCACACCGCCTGCCAGGTTGGTGAAGTATCTCAGTGTTGCCAACCTCTACTACAATGACAAACGCATTCAGGGTTTCACCGATGTTAACTGCGGCCACCTATGCCTTTCCGTTCTCGCATACATGTCTAAAATAAATAACCCGTCGGTGGAACATTTCCAGAAAGCATTGTGGAATCTTAAACACGATGGGCGTGTTTCATCTCACGAGCGAATCTTCGATCCTGAAACTCACGCTGCACGACGACATCGTCTATCCTAAATCCGTAGCTCTCCGTGCATTCTACAGCATGTACCTCATACCTAACGTCACGCAGCACAATAATAAAATTAGTGTCGGAAACGAACACATCGTCGTCACGCCAGGCCAATACAATCTTTCCACTTTGCAAGCTCAGTTACCCAAAGGCACGTACCTTTCTCAAAATTCGGTCACGCACAGAGTGGAAATTGTGTCGGCGACGGAGACCGTGGACCTGGGCACCATGGGAGAACTTTTAGGTTTCGAGAACGACACCAAACTCGAAGCTGGCATCAAACATACGGCAACCAACATTCCTAAATTTCTAGCCATAGAAACTCTAAACGTTCACTGCAACGTGGCGGAAGGCATGATCACGAAATCCTCGGACAGATTACTGGGAAGTCACAAGCAGACGGGAATCATAGCCACATTCAAACCCAGTTCCGAATTCATGGAACCGATCATCTACACACCCTCTTCGCCGATCTATTTTCCAGTATGCCGCAACCGCATAGACGACATAGAGTTGGTGGTGACGAACGAGAAAGGAGACGTGGTGGATTTCGCAGGTGCAACGACCACTGCCATCGTGGAGATCAACGTATAATAAATAACACGCATAGTAAAAATGGAGCAAATCGAAAGTTACGAATTGCAATCTTTCCCTCCCAACCGTCGCACGTTCGCCAATCTCAACGAAGCGAACAGGGAGATCGAATACGACGTGGACGTAGGCGACGGGTTTGTTCATCCTCACAGAGCGGACCTCTATCTTCAATTCGACGTGGTGAAGAAGGAAAGCGGAGACGCGTTTCCACCCAATGCAAATTTGATACTCGTGGACAACTTCGTACCTCACCTGTTCTCGCAGGTGGAGGTGAGGAAACACAACACCGTCATCGACAGAATAGATTATCCAGGCATCACGTCGACGGCAGTGGGAACATTAAAATTATCCAAAACGGATGCGGCATACTACCAGGCGGGAGGATTCGAAGCGGGAACGAAAATATCGACTAAAAGTCACACGGTGCTTTTTCCCATGCGTCTGCTACCGGGATTCTTCTCGGACTACAAAGAGATCATGTGGAAGGGAGGATTGCGCGTCACGTTTCGAAGAGCGGCCAACGACAACAACGCACTGATGCGATACACCAACTTGAATGCCGACGGCACGCCGATAGCCAACACATTACCCGAAGCAGCCAAGTGCGTCATCCGGAGCATGGAATTGAGAATGCCGATCGTGGAATACGAAACAAACTACGCCCTCAAGTACAAAGCGGAGATCTTGAAGAGTCCACAGGTGCCGATTCACTTTCACGGTTACCAGTGCGTGCAGAAGTTGGCGTCGGGAAGTCACATGGAATTCGACGTGACGACACAGTTCAACAACATACAGTTCGACATGCCAGATTTCGTCGTAGTGCTCTTTCAGACTGGTCGCGATAACAACCAGGAAAAAAATTCCAGCAAATTCGACGACTGCAAGATCAAAAACATTTATCTCAAGAATGGACGCAACGAAGTCTTCCCGCGCGAGAATTACAACCTCGACATGACCAAAGACGATTATCTCAAACTTTACGAAGCTTACACCTCTTTCAAACGCGTGACCGAGGGAAGCATGGACATGTACTACACGCCCAGCGAATTCAAAACCCGCAGACCCATGTTCGTCATCAATACCACGAAGAGGAAGCAGGTGGTGGTCAACGATCGAACCAACATCAAGATCGTCTGCGAGTTCAACAGTCCGTTGCCCGAGGACACCGTATGCAGTGTGATCCTGGTCGCCGAGAAGTCCTTCGTCCACGACGTGAAGAACGAGAGGGTCACAGAGCAGTTTTAACAGGTTTTTAACATCTTTTTCTTGCACAATAAGAAATTTTTTGTGCTAGCACAATCAGTTTCAATGGCACAATACGAAAATTTCACTAGTTCAAAATCAGTTACAATATTAATTTCATCAGTTATGAATTACAATATCATCAGTTTTTGCACTATAGCACAAGACAATCAGAATTTTTGCACAAAAATTTTGTTGTTGTTGTTTTTACATGAGAAAATTAACAATAAATTTTTTTTATCGTTTCAGATGCTGTCGAACATCAAAAAAAACACATGCACATACACATACACACACACTAGAAAAAATAAGCATGCAACTTTATTTGTAACACACACATACATTCTCCATCTTCATCAAAAAATATTATAATAAACATAATTATTATTATCTATATCTCACAAAATTCTATATCCAAAAATATTACAACATCAAATAACACTAGAGTCGTTAGTACACGTTGCATGCATTACGGAGGTCCTCTGTAGGGTTTCATGGAAGTTTGGGGGAAAAAAAAAACACGTGAAACTCTACAGAGGTGTGGTTATTTAGAGCCGCAGCCGTTAGAACCTTTTTGGGTTGGGCACCACGCACCCTGGCGGGGTTAGGGGCCAGGAATCCTAAAAACAATTATTATTATTTTGTTTGTTTGCTTGCGTCACAATACAGGCACGCGCGCGCGCACGTGTGTGTGGCACATCGTTCCCGAGAGGTTTACAAAAGCCGTGTCCGGATTGGCAAGTGCTCCACCCCGTTCTCTCCCCGTTGCTCTCGCGTGCCGTCGAAGTCACGTCCAAGTTGTCCGAATCTGCATGTCCCCTTGTAGTACGCCTGTCACTTTTCCCGCCAGGTGTCAGCCCGAACTTCACCCACCGCGTGGGGCGCAAACAAACAAAATAATTTCCACCTAACTACTCATATTAAAAATATAACACGCTATTTTATCATTTTCAATTTTTCTGCATTCATTATCGATAAAATATTAAAATATAACTGAGTTTTACATCCTCTAATCAGTAAATGTTGCCTGTACAAAATAAAAGTTAGAATATGGCTGCCAAGCGCAGCGTCACAGCGAGTTCAAGCGTGCATCTGTCGCGCCTCTCTGCTCTTCCCTCCGACTCCACGTCTACCGCAAATTCGGACAACAGAGATTGGCTGAGTCCCGGATGTAACGGTGCAGGTGACATCTGCTGCTGATTCGGACGCAACCCCGGCCACCTCCACTAGTCAGTGTTGCCCATTCGTAGGTTAGCTTCGCTTGTAAAATATCATGGTAAAATATTCTTAGGGTGAGTTGGCAACACTGGCAATTAATGTTGCCGAACCCGGCCACCTCCACTAGTCAGTGTTGCCCATTCGTAGGTTAGCTTCGTCTGTAAAATATCATGGTAAAATATTCTTAGAGTGAGTTGGCAACACTGGCAATTGATGTTCTTGAACCCGTGCACCTCCACTAATCAGTATTGCCAACTCCCATTCGTAGGTTAGCTTCGCCTGTAAAATATCATATGGTAAAATATTCTTAAAGTGAGTTGGCAACACTGGCAATTAATGTTGCAGAACCCGGCCACCTCCACTAGTCAGTGTTGCCCATTCGTAGGTTAGCTTCGCCTGTAAAATATCATGGTAAAATATTCTTAGAGTGAGTTGGCAATATTAAACCGCAATTGATGTTGCCAGTGTTGCCAACTCCCATTCGTAGGTTAGTTTCGTCTGTAAAATATCATATGGTGAAATATTCTTAAGGTGAGTTGGCAATATTGAGCCGCAATTGATGTTGCCAGTGTTGCCAACTCCCATTCGTAGGTTAGCTTCGCCTGTAAAATATCATATAGTGGAATATTCTTAAGGTGAGTTGGCAATATTGAACCGCAATTAATATTGCAGAACCCGGCCACCTCCACTAGTCAGTGTTGCCCATTCGTAGGTTAGCTTCGCCTGTAAAATATCATGGTGAAATATTCTTAGGGTGAGTTGGCAATATTGAACCGCAATTAATGTTGCCAGTGTTGCCAACTCCCATTCGTAGGTTAGCTTCGCTTGTAAAATATCATGGTGGAATATTCTTGGGGTGAGCTGGCAACACTGCGAGAAAATGGGGCTCATGCCTTACGAGAGAAATCCATTAAGGCGAGCCCCATCGAGCCCCATTTTCGGGCGTGGAACCCGTGCCACTGTACTACTGATGTTACTACGCAGTTCAACAGCATCCGGTACGATATGCCTGAGTTTACCGTTGTGCTCTTCCAGACAGGGAAAGATAATAACCAAGAGAAAGATTCTAGCCAGTTCGATAATTGCAAAATTAAGAATGTTTACCTCAAAAATGGTAGGAATGAAGTTTTCCCACGCGAGAACTACAATCTAAACATTACGAACAACGATTACCTGAAACTTTACGAGGCGTACACAGCTTACAAAAGAGTGACCTCCAGCAATGTGGACGTGTACTACAACCCCAACGAGTTCATAGCTCGCAGACCCATGTTCGTCATCAACACATCTAAGAGGAAGCAGGTGGTTGTCAACGATCGTACCAACATAAAAATCGTATGCGAGTTCCACGACGCCTTGCCTGCAGATACTCTGTGCAGCGTCATTCTTATTGCAGAGAAAACATTTGTGTATGACGTCAAGAATGAAAGAGTGACTGAACAGTTTTAGATACAAAAAAAAAATTTAAAAAAATAGCACACAATAAGAAATGCGGAATTTTTTATACACAAGTACAAATTGCAATTAGCAGTTTCCAGAAGTTTAATTTTGCTGTGCCATGCATGTAATCGAGGAAGTGGAAGTAAATTAAAATTGTTTTTTTTTTTCGCATTGCCTATTACTTTTTGTTACATTCTGGGCAGGCTTTACTAGTTTGGAGGCGATAGTGGCCCCACGGAAGTGTATGGACCCCACATTCAAGAATACACCTCTTGTCGTCGTGTGCATCCAGAGCAACTTTCCTGACAATATTAGTTGTAAGCACATGATCGACGCTTTGGATACGATGCTCTTTTTGTAGAATGGGCGATTTTGTTCTGAGGCACTCGAGGTAATCCTCAAACTTGAGGTGCTCCCGAACCACTTGCCTGCTTACACCCTTTGCCTTTTTTGTTATAGAACTCTCAGCCCGGATCGCATAGGCTTTGGCACGAAGTCCAGCAAACTCCACAATCACATCCCCGTTTTTCTCGTCCTTGAGTTTGCCGGGTATTTTTTTGTTCCGGGGTAGAATTCCATACCGGTTTAGCTGGGGATAGCCCGATGTGTCGAAGAGCTCTTCAAGAGCTGGAACTTTGGCTATATCGTCATACGCATCGGCCGTGCGAACATGGTACACCAAGCTGTCTGTGTCTGTGTAGAGGAGCGAGATATTGTGGTTGTAGTGTGCACGTAGTATGTCGTAATATGTCTCGAACATGCACAACTTGCTCAGATCCAAAACTGCAGCTCCCACATAGATGGGCTTGTTGAGTAGCACCTCGCACCGGTTCATGTGAACCAAAGACATCTGTTCATTGTAAATTGTTCGAGATCTGAACAGCGGGCTTGCAACAAGTAGACGACATTCTGTTTTCTTCGTCACCAACCTCACATCAACGCGATTTCGCACATTCTCCATGGTCTTCCCAAATACCGCATTGTTCATTAATTTGAAAAAATCGCGATCAAGTTCCGAAGTGGCATCAGTGCGATGTTTGGTGTTCAGTTCGATGTACGGCTTCAACCATGGAGACTGCCTGAACAAGAGCACGTGGTAAACTGCTTTGACCGAGACCCCTTGCTGTATTAACCACTGGAGGTTCCGGTAGTGTAGCACATAACGCTTTTTGGGCTCCAAGTCCATGACGAGCTTCGGTTGATCCGAGCCAGGTGGACACTTGAATTCCGGAGCAGGCGAAAGGTCAGAGAATGTATCCTGCAGCTTCTCGGGGAAGTCAAGGTCCACCTCGGCAAAAAACCCATGTTCCGAATCGTCAAAACCTTTAACGTCGAAGTTGGAAGGATCAACCCACTCAAACTGTCCTGTTGGGAGTGGCCGCATCATGGAGTGCCCGTAAAGATTATTCACGTCAGTGTACATGATGTAGCTTGATGGTTGGAAGGGGTCGTAACCAGTGGCCATGTGGTAATTGTTGGCGTGTGCGAAGCGTTGCGACACTTGGACCATGCCGCCCCGGATAGCTCTCTCGATGAAAAGCATGATATCAACATCGAAGATATGTGAAAGTTTAATTTTAGTCAGCAGGAGCATGGCCGACCATGCCAGTCCAGGAAGGCTGTAAAAATATACAGGGTCCAGGTTGTAAATGTTTATCGCAGTCGCCCGAAACGCCTGGAACACATCGGCAAGAAGCGTCACATCAAGCTTCAGGTATGCATCGTGGTAATCACCGAAAGTTCGACAACCCAACTCGACCCACATAGACTGAGCATGCTTGTACTCCTCGTCGGTAATACCTGAACCTCTCAGCTGGCTGTAGAACTTATCCTGGGGAGGCAGCAACTCTTCTTCGAACTTGGAGCGGTCTGTGACGTATTCGTAGGGGTAGACCCCTTTACGTCTGATGAGTGCGACATCTAAGTTTGGGAAACTTGATGTGGTAATGGCTAGTTGGTCGTCTCTGAGCTTCCCAGCAAGAGCATCCAGGCTTGCCTGGAGGAACCTCAGAGAGTCGAGGAACCGAAGCTCGATGCTCCTGCTTGAGTCGGGGATCGGCACCCGCTTGCTGATGCTAATATAACGCTCCTCGTTCTGTGCCAGGACATTGATTCTCGCATCGTCGTACCCTAGATGTGTGACCAAGTGATGGAAATCATATCCCGAGCCATTGTGAAAAAAGACCGGTATGAAGCGCGGGTCCCTGGCTCTCAAGTTACACCTGTTGCACCACGGGCCAATGTAGCTTCCAGTCCCATAATGGTCATGGTGGTGGACCTTTTTGTTATCGTCAGTGAAGACCGAGTTGCAAACAGGACAATTTAGAGCTATTTCGTGCTGATGCTTGTCTTCCGGAGACAGAGGCAGCATGGGCTTGGGGGCCAACAGCACCTTCTCTATCTTGATGGCTTCCTGTTGCATTCTCTGCAGGAAGTGTTTGACCGGGTCGCGGCCGCGATACACATAGGGCTCGGAGGCAATATGGTCTCGCCACACCACAACATAGGAGTAACTCGAGGCCTCGTGGATTTGGAAAGGAATGGTAGAGGATGTTTCGGGGTTGGGCTCGCAGTTAGACAGAGGTTGAAGAAAGGCCTCGAAGTCTGCTACAATATAGGTAGGATGCTTCACCATAGCACTGTGCATGCGGAAGCACTCTACTGCACCAGGTTCGGGCAGGATAGTTCGTGCAGGCTTGTTGGTACCACAGTAGAGCATGTGGCGAGCTAGCTTCTCAGCAGCAATGTTGGGACCTCTGATGTGCCGGTAATCCTGCTGTTCTCGATTATGAAATGTAGACAAGCACCTGCGACACACCTCGACGTGGTGACTATCACTGCTCCGTTGGCTCGAAACAAGCCGAGAGAGGGAACGGATGAGGGTGTAGTGGTGATGGGTCTCGTCCTTGATGAGCAGAAGGTGAATTTCCTGCGCACCATCGTCGTCTACGTCGCTCACCCGGATGGGGTGGACCACATGTTTGTTCTCGGTGAGACCGTAAACATTGATGGCTAATTGCAGGCCCAACAAGTCACGAGCACGAACCTCAAACTTGCCAATATGCGAGACTTCTACAGGGTAGGCAATCCCGGCCATTGCATCCTTCAGTTCCGACTCATACTGCGTGTAGTGGTTAACACGGTACGGGTGGTTTTTCCAGTGAACAGGGTGCAATGCTGCCAGCACCGACCAGAGGAAGCATTTGGTGTCTTTGTTCCGAATATTGAGAACAGCTTTTTTTGCTTTAACCTCGGATGGCAGGGAAATATAGCTAGACCCTGCCAGTGGCAGGAATTTGTTAAGTTTCAGACGAAGTTTGTGGGGCTCGCCACACAGCGAACCGCCCGAGCCTTCAGCCTGATGCTCCTCGTGCTTTGCCACAAGCTTCTCGACAAACTTGCCGTAGATGCTGTCGAGGTCAGTGACATCTGCCTGATGCAGTGTTTTTGCTTTTGTGGCATGGAAGAATTTATATATTTCATCAGACGGTTTCTTATACTTGCAGCATAGCACAGCATAGAATTTAGTGGAGTGTGTAGCCAATGCATCGTTGAGGATGGATATTATCTTAGCTCGCTCGCTCTCCAGAAAACTACGCACATCGCAGAAGCTGTCTGATGTTATGTTAAAATCTTCTAATAAATGCTCAAACGCAAATTGGTCTGCTTTCTTCGCCAGCTTGACGCGTTTGGCAGGTGGCGATGCATCGAGGGAGGTTACTTCTACCTTTCGCTTGGAAGGTTGCGGTAGAGATGTTCCAGTGCTCTTGCAAGTAAGCTGGTGTCGCTTGAAGTTGGCAATAGAAATATTTTTTCCACACTTAGAGCACAGTTTGGTCGCACATATTCGCTTTTCCGGCACACAAGTACGACAGTGCCTTTGAAAATGTTTACTTGACACAGCAGTTTGGCACGTAGGGCAATTTTTTACAGAACGCATAATGCAGAGATTTTTTGGGGGTATGTTATTTAATATCAAATGGTGTGCAATGCAAAATATAATTGTTCACTTTTTTTTTTAACTATTAACTATTCTCTATGACCTTACTTGGGTTTTTTTTCGTCAAATTATATGCTTCTAGCCTCCTATACAATACAATATACGTACAATATTGTCAAAAGCGTCATATTTGAGTAAGTCGCTTGTCACCTAAACACTACAGCTGACAGGTTGGTAAAATTTCACATCAAAGCAGATAATACGCCTCAGTCTTATTTATATATAATTTTACGGCTGTACAATATTGTCAAAAGCGTCATATTTGAGTAAGTCGCTTGTCACCTAAACACTACAGCTGACAGGTTGGTAAAATTTCACATCAAAGCAGATAATACGCCTCAGTCTTATTTATATATAATTTTCACGGGCGTACAATATTGTCAAAAGCGTCATATTTGAGTAAGTCGCTTGTCATCTAAACACTACAGCTGACAGGTTGGTAAAATTTCACATCAAAGCAGATAATACGCTTAAGTCTTATTTATATATAATTTTCACGGGCGTACAATATTGTCAAAAGCGTCATATTTGAGTAAGTCGCTTGTCACCTAAACACTACAGCTGACAGGTTGGTAAAATTTCACATCAAAGCAGATAATACGCCTCAGTCTTATTTATATATAATTTTACGGACGTACAATATTGTCAAAAGCGTCAGTTTCCGTAGAGCTTTCTTTTTCCATCTTCCCTCTATACAGAATCGACAGCTTCCCGATTTTCATCACGTAGTTTCTTTTTCATTCAATAGATGGCAGAGGTTGTATGATCTTTCAAATCTATGACGCGTATGTTTGCGCTGCTCAAGTTTTTTATACTATTTCAAGTGTGTATTGTTTAGTAATTTCTCATGTAAACAAACATTCATTTGTTACGTCTTGCAAACATGTTGCATAAAAATGTTGTAGAAGATTCTGCAATATGGATATTGTCACACATTCCTCTTATTTTATACTGTTGTAAATGGAAAAATTATGTACGATAAAAAAAAATGCAAAATATCCCCCAATTTTAATTCGATTCACCTCTGAATCGAATTTTTACATATTCTCACGCCGGCACATATGTTCTATTTTGCTTCTTTTACTCGCCTTGCTTAATTAACTCTCGCTAATTAGCATTTTTTGGAAGAAGTCAACTAGAACAACATATGGCGGTATGAGAAATATGCAAATTAAAGAATATTTTAGTAATATAAGGGCCCTAGCAATTAGCTTTGTCGACTAAGAGTACTCTTTTAAACGTCTTGAGCTAAATCGTATTACTACGCGAGGACGTTTAAAATGGTTGGGTGTTGAAAAAGTTTGACCTACTTTTTATTTCTATGTTTCGGGGAGTCAACATTATTTTTTACTCAGTCGTCATATAACATAAACACACGCAAACATTCACATGTGCTTTTTATTATTTTGTGTTCGGTAAGTACAAGTATATTCTTACATAAATTATTGTTTAATTTAATAAATTGTAAACTCGGAGCCTGCTATACTAACACTCCTTCTGCTTCTGAGCGATAATACTATTGAAAGCGAATGTTGCGTGCATACAGAAATAACACAGAAAAAAAGCGGATGGAAGCAATTTAAAATCAGTGGAGCAAGGTTAGTATTACGAGAACATAAAAACATGTGCTTTCATTGTTGTCCGAATTCGCGGCAAACGTGGAGTTGAAGGGGAGAGCAGAGAGGCGCGACAGATGCACGTTTGAACTCGCTGTGACCCTGCGCTTGGCAGTCATATTCTAACATTTACTAATTAAACAATGTAAAACTTTAACAGTTTATCGATAATACTGAATGTAGAAAAATTGTAAATGATAAAGTAGCACGTTACATTTTTAATATAACTAGTAAATAGGTGGAAATCATTGTGACGTTTGTTTGGCGTCTACCTTCTGCTTCCACACTGTGCGCCTGCGCCCCAGAGCGCTGTGGGTGAAATTCGGGCTGACACCTGGCGGGAAAAGTAACAACCGTACTACAAGGGGACACAGCCTAAGTTGTACAATTAGGTACAAATTGTTGTACAATTATTTCCCCCAGTGTATTTTGTTTAATATTTTATTTCAAATTCACTGTCAGAAACTAGTGTTGCCAGTTCCTGGATGTAGGTTTACCTACTCTGTTGGTTGTCACTGTCAAGCTTCCAGTATTCGTACAGCATAAAAAGCCATAACCCCCCCCCTCTCAAAATATATACATTGTATACGCCAAGATGCTCAATAGCCTAGCAACACATCATGAAAAAACATGCCAAGAGGACCCAGTGGGTTTATAAGTCAGTGCTGCCAATTCCTATTTGTAGGTTAGCTTAGCCAGTGAAAAATCATATAGTGGAATTTTCTTCGGATGGGTAGGCAGCACCGACGAGCCTCAAATAATAATTCGAGCGTCAAATAATAATTCGAGCCTCAAATAATAATTCGAGCCTCGTGTTGCCAATTCCTATTTGTAGGTTAGCTTAGCCAGTGAAAGATCATATAGTGGAATTTTCTTCGGATGCGTTGCCAAATATAAACAGAGGGCAATGGGTCCCCCTCATAAAAAGCTACAGTAACACAGTGTCGCCAACTCTGTGCCCCCAACAGTGTTGGCAGACATAAAAAATACATGGGCCCCTCAGGCCCCTTTGAAAATTTACAGTGAACCCAGGTTGACAACACTGTCAGAAAATCCACGGCAGTGTTGTCAGACATAAACAGGGGGCCATAGACCCCCCTCATAAAAAACTACGACAACACAGAGTTTGCAACACTGGGCCCCCAACAGTGTTGGCAGACATAAAAAGCTACAGTAAAAGCCCACAGTGTTGCCAACTCTGTCAGAAAATCCACGGCAGTGTTGCCAGACATAAACAGAAAACCATAGACCCCCCTCATAAAAAACTACAGTAACACAGAGTTGGCAACTCTGTGCCCCCAACAGTGTTGCCAGACATAAAAAATACATGGGCCCCTCAGGTCCTTTGATGAAAATTTACAGTAAAAAAAAAACCCAGTAGGTTAACAACACTGTCAAAAAATCTACGGCAGTGTTGCCAGACATAAACAGGAGGGCAATAGGTCCCCCTCATAAAAAGCTACAGTGGGCCCACAGTGTTGCCAACTCTGCCCCCAACAGTGTTGCCAGACATAAAAAGTACATGGGCCCCTCAGGCCCTTTAATAAAAGTTTACAGTAAAAAAACCTAGTAGGTTAACAACACTGTCAAAAAATCTACGGCAGTGTTGCCAGACAAAGAGTACATGGGCCCCTCAGGCCCTTTAATAAAAGTTTACAGTAAAAAATCATCCTATCGTGTTTGATGCGATAGATGTTCTTGCCGGAGGAAATTTTGGCCTCTCCTTTATTCTCGGGATTCATGTCAAACTGCAGTTTGCCGGAGATGGGGAATTGGTAATAATTCAAGTTGTTGTTGAATATGTAGAAAATCTTGCCCACATCCTCGTCGTACTGGGTCAGGATGCTATTCAAGTGTATAATCAACAAACCGTTGAGTTTAGATAGGGAGGGTAACAGGTCCCAGCTCGCAGGTGGCGATGGTGCGCTTTGGGCGGATACCTCCATAGCCTGCTTCCTGAAGCCAAACAGGTTCATAGGCATTGTTATTTTATTTTATATTTAGCGATTCGATTTCGAGCCTCAAATAATAATTCGAGCCTCGTCAGTGCTGCCACTATTTGTAGGTTAGCTTAGCCTGTGAAAGATCATATAGTAGAATTTTTGTAGAGTGGGTAGGCAAATGTAAAAAAAGCCATAGACCCCCCTCATAAAAAACTACAGTAACACAGTGTTGCCAACTCTGTCCTCAAATACATCATAAGGCTACAGTGGGCCCACAGGCCAACTCTGTCTACGGCAGTGTTGGCAGACATAGGTGCATGGGCCCCTTAGGTCCTTTGATTACAGTGAACCCAACTCTGTCATACGGCAGTGTTGCCAGATGTAAACAGAGCAATAGACCCCTCATAAAGCTACAGTGGGCCCACAGGCCAACTCCTACGGCAGTTGCCAGATGTAAACAGGGCAGGACCCCTCAGGTCCTTTGATTACAGTGAACCCAACACTGTCTACGGCAGTGTTGCCAGATGTAAACAGGGCAATAAACCCCCCTTATAAAAGGCTACAGTGGGCCCACAGTGTTGCCAACTCTGTCTACGGCAGTGTTGCCAGACATAAAAAGCTACAGTGGGCCCACAGTGTTGCCAACTCTGCCCTCAAATACATCATAAAAAACTTCAAAATATCAGTTGGTGAAATTTTCGTGGGGTGAGTTGGCAACACTGAGCCCCACATGATGATTCGAGCCCCAAATGAGGGCGTTGAACCGGGCTTCATGTTCTACTTTTTGACATATTCAAAATTACCTTGTAGAAGCGTACAGTGGCGAAGGAACTTTTTTTATTTTGGGGGTACAAAATTCATCCTCTCATGTATATGTATATGTACACACACACACACACACATACACACACACACACACACACACACACATACACACACACACACAAAATCCCCGCAAGAGAAGATTACTTTAATCCCTACCAGTGATGTTATGATCCGCCCAGAAAGAAAATGGAGTTCTAACCAATACCCTGTCCGAACTATCTCTGGAGCAAGCGAACGAAACAAGTCTCTGACGCCAGATGGCTCTTCCAAGAAACAGGCGAGAAGGAAAGGTATTGCTTGGATGGGGGTGGGGGCGACTGCAGTTACAAGCCTTCGAGCAGTGTATACTACTGCTTCGCTTTGTGATGTACACCTTTTTTGTGCTATATATATATACATACTTCTACTGGACGGAGAAGAGTTGTAGTGTTGTACACACTGTGTGTGTGTATATATATATATATATATATATATATATATATATATATATATATATATATATATATATACACACACACAGGGTGTCCATAAAGTCTCACCCCACCCTGGGTATTGTGAGAACAGCTGTAAATAGGAAGAAATGGCGAAACACGTATTCCATGATGTTCTGAGGGAAACATTTTGAAGCCAACCATTCCCTACCCGGTCCCTACAAGGGGATAGGCTGGGGTCGACTCAGTTTTTTCAAATAGCAAGGGGGGTCGAAAAATATGTCGTTTGAAAGGTATTATCATAACAACAATAATACAGCAAATCCGGGGTCTCCACGTAGCTCCAATTGACAATGGCGTGAAATCAAATGTGGAACATGGCCAGCATTGGACAGGACTCCCTCTCCTACAGTAGTAATCAATCCCATACAACAGTGGGAGCTGGAAAAATGTTCCTACACTGTAGCATGATTCGGAGATATTCTAGCAGTGTCTACAAATACGTACACCCCCCCCCCTCTACCAAGAGATGGCAAGCGTCCGTACACAAAACCGCATATAATCGCGCCCCCTGAGATTGCTACCAGGAAGACACGGACCGACATGCACAATCGCAACTCAAGGCAAATGGTGAAGGAGGCACGTAGTTACATTTACAATATCAACTGAAGGCAAATGTGAAGGGGGGGGGGTACAAGATGTTACAACACGTAGACCACTAGAAGTCAAATTGAGCTTACCTACTATTTACAGAAGATGTTCGAAATAAGCCCCATTCACTTGTTTGATGGAGAATGCAGACGAAGTATCGAACCACACCAAGTAATCTCTGTGTTAATACCGCGATGAAGTTTCAACAGGACCATTATGCTTGTGTTCGCGTAAGCAAACAGACCGGACCGCAAAATTTCGAAGTGACTTTGAAATACTGGTCGTAGAAGAGTTGTAGTGTCGTACACACTGTGTTCTTCTAACGTGTTTCCTGTATCTTCCGTTACCGTGATTCTGTTTGTGTGTGTGTATTGGTGGTTAAAGTGTTTTGCAACGACGAGAAAAATGAATGGTGCCGGAAGGGCGCGTTCTGGCGCAGACAAAGTGGAAATTATCTTTCTTTTCGGTGAATGTGGCAGAAATTGCCGTGTCACTAATAGACTATTTAACGAATTGTATCCCCCAACGCCCTAATATTAACCATAAGTATGTTTGAGACCTTATGAAAAAATTCCGTGAAACACAAAGCGTCAATGACAGGCAACGTCCAGGACGACCTCACATCGATGAGGCAGCAGTATTGGAAGTTATGGGACGCATGACTGTAAACCCTGAAACGTCTCTCAGACAAATAGATAAAGCAAGTAACATTCTGCGGAGTTCTATCAGTAAGGTGTTAAAATTACACAAATTTCATCCTTACAAAATGCAGATAAAGCAAGAACTAGGAGATGATGATTTGGATAGACAAATTGAGTTTTGCGAAATTATGTGCGACAGGAGCTAACAACGAGAACATCTTACACATCATCTGTTTCAATGACGAAAGTTATTTTTTCCTAAATGGTTGTGTTCATAAACACAATGTTCGAGTTTGGGCAGATGTCAATCCCCATGTTGTGAGGGAAGGCCATACGCAAAGACCTGAGAAGGTTAATGTGTGGGCAGGTATTTTAGGAAACCACGTAATTGGACCCCGTTTCTGCTCATTGTCGACATTTGTCGACGTAGCATTCGGGCAGCTCTGAAACAGAAATAATTATCGGTGTGAGCGGTACAGCATTTTATGTAGTGTCGGTTTTTATTACTGCGTACGATGCCACTACCTTCCTGCTGTCTCGTGGGGTGTATCGTGTATGGAGTTTTCTAGGCATGCAGAAGGTGCAATGTCACTCTGTAACAAGTAAGTGCATTTCTGTTTGTTATTAAATTACTTTTCTTTAGTAAGTCAATAATAAGCTTCTAAAAACATGTCGTTTTAATAATGTTGAGTGATTTTTATGTTATTTATTGAAGAGCATAATAATATTTTGACATTTTTTTTGTGGACAATGGTCAGGGAAGGGAGCAGCTGTTCCGGAGTGCATGGCATTCGCACTTTCACTTCTCGAGTTGATAACAATGTTGTTCTTTCTGATAGCAAATATGCAATTATGTGACCAATAGAACCAAACCAATAGAATATACAATAGGAAGAAAGTCTTACGTACAAGTGAAAAACAGCCGCTCTGATATAGTCTACTCTTTTTTCATAAAGCTGTAACATTTTTTTATTTTGGTTTCAGTTTGAAGGTGGAGGAGATAGCTTCCATTTTAGAAGAATATGAAGAGACTGAAGGTATTTTGGCAGCTAAAGTGTACATGGAACCTCCAGAAAATGCAGCGGTGAGTGAAGGGGACAGCGATGGATAGGACCCGTGAGGGGATCTGAACAGCTTCTCAGGGAATCAGCTTCGAGCAACAGCAGAGCTGGTGTTTACGAAAGTAACAGAAGAAGGAATGTGCAGTCTAGATCTGGTGATGCTGAGACCTGGGATCAGGAGGTAGGTGATTTAGATTTCCGGTCAGAAGATCCTAATTTATGTTCCACGAGTGTTGCTGATAGCAGAGGAACCAAATATCAATGACAATGAAGACTCTATTCATAACCAGATGTACAGTGACCAATTGGAAAACTTGACATTCCAAGGATGGTCTCGGACAGAAAAAACAAAACTATCTGCAAGAAAGCCTAATTGGAAGGAAGGTGATATTCCAGATAGGTTCCAAAGGGAATTCCAACGCCCACCATTTCTTGACAGAGATTTCAAACCTGTAGATTTTTTCAGATGTTTTTTGACGATGACGTTATAGAATTCATCGTTAACTGTACAGTGTAATACGCTAAAGAAAACAGGAACATGTCTTTTACTTTGTCGAATGATGAACTCCGTCTGTTCTTTGCCATCCTTTTCCTGTCAGATTATAATGTTCTTTCCCGAACCAGAATGTACTGGGAAATAGCTGAAGACGTCCATCATGATTCGGTGTCAAAAGGTATGTTCAGAAACCGATTTGAAGAAAATTTGAGAAATTTACACTTTTGCAACAATTCTGAAATAGATGAAAGGGACAGGTTTATCAAGATAAGACCAGTGTGGTGTATTTTAAATGAGCGCTGGCTTAACTACTTCCCTCTAGATCCATACCTTTCCATATACGAATCCATGGTTCCAATTTTGGGCGTCACGGTGCTAAACAGTACATACATGGTAAGCCGATACCGTTCGGTTACAAAGTGTGGGCAATAGCTGCCAGAAGTGCCTATCTCGTTCAAGGAGAACCTTACCAGGGTGCTTCAACAGCGATCACTGAATTTGGTGTTGGTGGATCAGTGGTTATATATCGGAACTACCACAGGAAATACCGTTGATACTTACATTTGACAATTTGTTTTCTTCGGTTTGATTGCTAGAATACCTGAGAGAAAAAAGACATCTTGCAACGGGAACTATACGAAATAACAGGGTTGAACGAACACCGCTACCAGATCCAAAACAATTTAAAAATCTTCCTCGTGGCAGCCATTCTCAAGTGTCAGATTAAAAAGTGGTATTACATTAGGTCGGTAAAATGACAACAGTGTCGTAACTGTAATTTCTACAGCTTGTGGTACGGATCCAATCTGTAAAGTTAAAAATTGGTCAAGTGCACACAAGAAGCATATGTTTGTCCCTCAACCAGCTTGTGTTGTCATGTACAATACATTCATGGGGAGAATTGATCGACTTGACCAAAATATTGCATCGTATCGCATTAATATCAGAAATAAGAAGTGGTACTGGCCAATGATTGCCTACATACTTAACGTTACAATGAATAACGCATTGCAATTATATCGCTTAACTTATAAAGTGTCTTCAGAAAACCTGGACTAGCTAGTATTCACGAGATATGTTGTCAGGGCATACTTAGTTATGTACACGAAACAGCGTCCTGCAGTCCGTAGGCCAACCATGAAAGTTAACAAACGAGTAGCTGATGACGTACGTTTTTCTGGCCACGGACACTACCTTCAAACATGTGTGACGCAAGTGAGGTGTGGGTTCTGCGGAAAAGCTACACGTAAGAAGTGTCAGATATGTTAAGTTGGCTGCTATGTGAATTGCAGCGAGGCGTTTCATACAAGGTAAAATAAAAGGAAACAACAATTTTGAGGGAAAGAACTAAAAGGTTTTCATTATTTCTATAAGAACATTCTTATTAGAAAATCCTTATTATTCGTTGAATTGGACGATATTGTGTATCTGTAGAGTTCAAGTATAAGAAAACAATTTATATTTATGTCATTAGATAATAAATACAAGATAACAAAACACGATATGTATTTTTTCTATTAATTTTCGATGATGCCTTTCATGCCTATTGTCGACATTTGTCGACATGCTATGGGGAATCTATACTGGGGCCACTTGTGACCATTGTCGACAAATGTCGACATCCGTTTTCTCACAAACTATACACAAAAAAATTCTAAAAAAACATTTCAGACACTTATTTATGTTCTAAGTAGTAAATATCAAATATAAATGCAAGTACTCAGAAAAAAAAATAATTTGGGCAGAAACGGGTGCAATTTAAACGGTAATCTGTACCTGCAAATTCAACGTGACACAGTGGATCCCTTGGTAACAGACCTTGTAGAAAACTCGGTCGATGTCAACGATGTGCCTGAATTTGATGCGGACAATATCTTTTTTCAGCAAGATGGATGTCCTCCACATTACAGCCGGGACGTACGTGAGTATTTGAACGAACATTATCCCAATAGGTGGATAGGCCGACGTGGTACCATCGAATGGCCTGCGAGATCGCATGATTTGTCTCCGAACGATTTTTTTTTCCTTTGGGGACACCTTAAATCTGTTGTGTACAAAACAGAACCTAGTAGTCTTGCTGATCTGCAACAAGGAATAATAGCAGCCTGTAGAGACATACGCAGACACGTTCAGCAAAGTGTGATGTGCATTTCATACTTGTCTGTTATACTGCCAAGAAGTGAATGGAGCTCATTTCGAACATCTTCTGTAAATAGTAGGTAAGCTCAATTTGACTTTGAGTGGTGTACGTGTTGTAACATCTTGTAACCCTACACCCCCCCCCCACACACACACACACGCATTTGACTTCAATAGATATTGTACGTGCCTCCTTTACCATTTGCCTTGAGTTGTGATTGTGCATGTCGCTCCGTATCCTCCTGGTAGCAATCTCAGGGGGCGCGATGATATGAGGTTTTGTGTACGGACGCTTGCCATCTCTTGAGGGGGAGGGAGGATTGTACGTATTTGTAGACACTGCTGAGTTTTCTCCGAATCATGTTACAGTGTAGGAACATTTTCCCAGCTCCCACTGCTGTCTATGATTGATTACTACTGTAGGAGTTGGATTCTTGTCCAATGCTGGTCACATTCCACATTTGATTTCACGCCATTGTCAATTGGAGCTACGTAGAGATCCAGGATTTCTGTGTTATTGTTGTTATGATAAGCCTTTCAAACGACATATTCTTCGACCCCCTTCCTATTTTAAAAAAAAAATGAGTCTACCCCAGCCTACCCCCTTGTGGGGGGGCCGGGTAGGGAACGGTTGGCCTCAAAACGTTTCCCTCTGAACATAATGGAATACGTGTTTCGCCATTTCTTCCTATTTACAGCTGTTCTCACAATACCCAGGGTGGAGTGAGACTTTATGGACACCCTGTATATAATTAGAAATTCACCATTCAGTTAACTAAATTATACTTAATATTCCGTGGTGAAAACGTTCCTTCAATGACAATCAACATAATCTCAGTGTATAAGAGTATTAATAGTATTTTTAGAGGTAGTTTAGTTTATTAATGAGAACCAGGTCTTTGTTATTTATGGTGGAAACTTGATATTGTGTGGGAGATGTGTGCGATATTTGATTGATGAAGGGGGAACATTTGTTGGTTGATTTAGTGTTTTAAGTCCACTTTATGCACAGTAAGGCTAATCGGGACTGGACCTACAGTTTAAAGTGGAATCCGAACCACTATGTGCCTCCACCGGGTATCGAACCCGGGACCCCTTGATTACTAGGCGACGATGCTACCACTGCGCCATCGGTGAGGCCCGGGGAACATTTGTGTGCAGTGAAACAGTGTAGGGGGGGTGATATTTAATGAATATAACTGTACATAACATGGAAATGAAATATATAAAATGGAAGATTTTGTTAGTTGGTGTGTATGTGTTTGCGTCCAGAAGTCCCTAGACGGCAGCACCGGACAGTAAAGAAATCTTTGGGGTCCCGGCGAGCAACAGCCCAAGGGCCGTTTTCAGCAGTATCACGGATCCAAGCGTGTCTATTGGGGCCCCCTTTAGATTCGGTGGTCACCCCAAAGGAGTGGATGACGCCAAAAGATGTGGCAACCCCGGAATCTAAGGTGACCGTACGAGGACGATGACATGAGGTGGAGCGGACAGTTGGTGAAATACTGCGGAGATATGCAGAAGTAATTTCTCGAGTTGGCGTAAAACTGCTGAGTTTCGGGTGTTGAAGTAAGAAGTACGGTTTAAGTGGTCTTCGAACTGTGATGTGCAGTAAGACTCCTACGTAGCACAAGAGTATGCGTTAGAGTTCGACGTTATCATACGGCCGCGAAAGGAAGGGCTGACTGTAATCGCAGTGTCGATACGCTGACTTCCTGTCCCATGCTTTCGTGACCCGAACCGAAGACTTCATCGTGATCCTGTGACCCTGCACACGGACCAGCCTTGGACGGAGGACATACATCGGCCAGACAAAGGTAGGATTGTGGCCACCACCCCTACATCAGTGATTTAGTGAAATAGAGAATGATAGCGCGCAACACTATTTTGGGCCCAGGGGGGAATATGTTGGGGTACGTTGGCCAACATAGATGGTAGCTGTGTGTGTTCTATAGTAGGTTGCTTTATGTATATGTATATATATATATATATATATATATATATATATATATATATATATATATATATTGTATGTGTTAGGGTCCGTGAAGTATTTTCGTGTGTGTGTATAATATATGTATAAGTCGACGATTTGCTTTTTTTCCAAAGCATCATCCTCTCTTACTGCAGAGCTCGTGGGCATCGCCTGGCGACTTGGTGAGGTAGCCGAGCATATCAAATTTGTTTCAACTCTGGCGACTTTTCACTTACCAATCCATGCTCTACCTACGCGTCTACTGAGCCTACAGTCGCCGCCTTGCATCACAGCTCTGCCCAGTTGATCTCCCCCTCTTCTCTGCTGTTGTGCGCGACCTTGCTCCAGAGATATCCGAGACAGGTATAGTATACCATTTCTTAACTATTAAAAAAAAAACATTTGAAAAATCTTTCGTGTCCATTAACGGTTTAGAAATGGTCGAAGAGTGTGCTGCCTTGAGGATTAAAAGAGGACACTATTCTACAGCTGACGAACCTCACCAAGACTACGGCAGTATGCTTTCCACTTATGTTTTCATGGCATAGTGCTGATATTTTACAGGTATTAAGGTGTTCACAAAAAACGTGTATGTAGGTTAGATGGACGTTAAATATGAACTTAACAATAGAAACTCGATCAAGTTTTCTGTGTTATTAGTTCGATAGCTCGCTCTGTGTATGAGTTTGCGTTTTCTTAGAATGTAAATATACCGTTTCATAATTACGTGGAAATGTCATCATAAGATTTAATGACCAAGGTTAGATCCAATGCTTTAGGTAAAAATAAGCAAGGCAATAGTTGTTTACTCACTGGTAACGTATGCAAAATTTACATAGCCTATCCTCGAATTTTCGATTTTCTCTAAAACTAATTTCCATTCTGTGGTGACAATGAATTATATTTAGTTTCCGAAATATGTTTAAAATCAGGTATATGCAAGACTTATCGAAATATTCTCTCTATATCAGAAAGGTTACATTCTCTACAGTGAAAATGATTGCGAAAAACAAGAATACGCAAAACACCTCCGACCACTTACTGATATTCAACTCATTATTCGTTTGGTTCAAATGCTGAGACTTAATTACAATTTCTCGCAAATCCGTTGTGTTAGAATCTCTCAACCATAGGTTCAACTTGGCGGAGCAAGGGAGAGGAGGCGGGGGTTATGGCATTTGTTACATACCTAATCAATAATTGTGACAACTATCGCACCTTTCCGAAACAAATATGCATTGTACCCTCACATGACAAGAATCAAAAATGAAATTTCTTGAGTAGAAATTGAGTAACATTAGTTCAGTCTAACTTTAGCAAAGCTTGGTAAATCCCGATTTTGAATTCTTGGATTGTAATGTTGTGTGACCATCCTTCAGATTGTTATCCTCGCATATCAACAATATTTTTTTAAAAATGTTGATTTTGTTGATTTCGTTCATTTTACCTCTCTTTTCTGCCACTTTCGATTAATCGCGAAGATGAAAGTAATGAAGGAACGTTCCAAAATAACGCCAAATGCCAGGCTGGAATTTGAACCCGAGTCGTTGCGCGCTGTGCTAACCACTCTACCGCGGAGGTCGGCAGTTTTCATATAGAAACTTGCACATCCTATTTACATTCATTTTTTTTTCATTTGTACCTACTGCTCTTCCACAATTCTCTCTTGTAGTGAATACTACCCCTTCACTTCAAGTTTAGCTAATATTCACAGATATCTCTTTGCAGTGAATAAGTAATGCATTCATTTCGTGTTGAAGTATAAATTCCATCAGCCAGATTTTACATTTTAAAAATCTTGGTCCAGTATAGATTAGCCATTGTGAATTCACGTAAATCAGCAAATATTTTGCTTTCTTTCTAGATTATCTATTAGGATAAATTTGGGACAGAGTGAATCTAAGCAGAGAAAATGCAACTTGCGGATCAAAATTTCCATGTCCAACCAGATCTGTGAAGACAGCCCTACCCATAACGGCACAAATTATAAAACACAATCTAAAAATTAGTGCCGAAAGTGTTATCATGCCAATCCAAAAAATTAGTGCTACATTCGGTTGATCAGCACTAATTGAGCACTAAATATTGGGTATTGTGGTGAGTGGGACTAGCTTCACAGACAGATCAAAGGAATCAATTAATCACTAATAACTTGCTTGTCTGAATAGCACTAATTTTTCTCTCATGCGAGTTGATCAACACTAATTGAGCACTAAATCTTAGTACATGTTTCGTAACTTGTGCTGTTGTGGGTGGTTCCACCGTGAAGATAGCCTCACCCGGAATCATTTTCATGTTTCTGGTATATTAAAGTAGCACTAATTTATTATGCTATTACGTAGGAGTAATATTAACAAATGAAAATTATATTAAAGGGGAAATAAAAAGTAGAAATTAATTCAGGAAATGCATGTTACTTCTCTCTTCATAAACTCTTGTCTTCTCGTTTAATATCTAAGAAACTAAAAGTTAAAATATACAAAACAGTAATTTTGCCTGTAGTATTATATGGGTGTGAAACTTGGTCCCTTACATTGAAAGAGGAACATAAATTGAGAGTGTTTGAAAATAAGATCCTTAGGAAAATATTTGGACCTAAAAGAGATGAGGAGACAGGTGAGTGGAGAAGGTTACATAATTTAGAACTACATAATTTGTATTCATGTCCGGATATTATTAGAATGATTAAATCAAGAAGACTTAGGTGGGCAGGCCATGTGGCACGATTGGGAGAGGAAAGAGGAGTTCACAGGATTCTTGTTGGGAAACCTGATGGTAAGAGACCTGTAGGAAAGCCAAGACGAAGATGGAGGGATAACGTTGAGATGGACCTAAAGGAAATCGGTAGGGATGGAAAAGAGTATATAGATCTTGCTCAAGATAGGGACAGATGGAAGGCCTGTGTTGCTGCAGCCATGAACCTTCGGGTCGTCAAGTGGATTTTTTTTCTGTTCGTTATTTTATATTGCTTTGCTACCTATATACAGAGTGTACCAAAAGTCCCCTCTTTGAGTATGGTATACCATTAAATCAGAACAATGACCACCACGTAAGATGTCAGATCTGGATTTCGGGGTGGCCATTTTAAGATAATTCCTCAATGATATGTTCAGAGACAAACGGATTGGACGAGGATAGCCAAATGTACCAGCACCTTTAAAATGGTCACCCCGAAGTCCAAATCTGACATCTTGTGATAATGCGCTATGGAGACACATCAAACAGAAAGTCGCCCATAATCGTTATCAGACAACTGAGGAACTTCAAGAAGCTGTTCGCAGTGCGTTTGCTTCCTTCACGCCAGCCAAGTTACGGAGGATTTCACATCGCACCTGCAGGCGAATAATACTGTGCCATGAAAATGGCGGTGTGCACGCAGAGTATCTGGTGGCCATTGGTCTGATTTAATGGTATACCATCATCTCATCATACGCATGCTGTTAAAATAACATTTTGCAGGTTTGTCTACAATTCAAAGAGGGGGTAATGTTACTGTTGGTACACCCTGTAGTTTGAATAACTAATTAATCATTTGATGAGCAGACAATCACGAAGAAGCCGATACCGTTGCAAATTGGTTAGCGTAATACACTGCGAAGTCTAATGTCTGATTACAAAATATGGATGGGTCATTGTCTTTATACCACTTCCATCACCCATCACATCCTTTATCATCGTGATTAACCGAAAGTGGTAGACGCGAAATAAAAATAGAACCTTTGCATGGACGTCCGAAAGAGAGGCAATGGGGGGGGGGGTGGCACGACCCCCCCGAAAAATGGAAGTCAACCAAAAATTATATATATATCACACAATTTCATTCCAGCTGCAATAATATATGTTAATTATTGCATGAACATGATAACTTCAAATTAAAGCAATGCTTTTTGAGGAGTCAACACTGTTATGGGGTGACATGCACCTTGTTTGATCCCCCTAGAAAAAACTACCTTGCTTGCCCCTCCCTGGAAAAAATCCTGCAGACGTCCATAAACCTTTGGTATCGACTTCGGAATATAAAACATTGTTTCTTCAATGTATAGCGCGGCAATAGACCGCGACAGCCTCTTATTTGCCAGGAAATAGCAACACGAGAATAGGGATAGGAATTCCTCGTATTTTAGATTTTCTCAAACTAATTTCCAGTATGTGGTGAAACTGCCTTCTATTTAGAATTCAAATCGAGGTTTTTAGTTGGAATGAGCGTATTCCTTTACTCGGTTTTTCCTAGAGACGATATGAGGCGTTGCGGATACGAAGGGCGAACTCCACAAACGTACATTGTGAGGGAAATGCGTTTCAAGTTGTCAGGCACAGTTCGAGCTCCACAAAAACTTGTTAACAGTAGATCGGAATGTTTCATGCGCGATTTTTATAAGTTTGTTATAGAGTTCTCACTGTGCCTGGCAACTTGAAACGCATTTCCCTCACAATGCACTTTGTTGAGTTCGCCCTTCGTATCCGCAACGCCCCATATTTTCAATTACTTTGAAGCATTTTGGACCATTTTTTATTTTTATAAGCAACTGCATTAATTAATTATACATATGATTGAATGATATTAAAAATGAAACTCATTGTTTCTTTCAATGATTAACTGTTTTCTTTACCTTTCATTGCGCTAGGTCACTCAGCCACTATCTTTGTTGTGAGCCTAGATTAAGTGTGATTGGAGCTTATCCTCTATGCTTTCTTCATACAGCATGGCTGTGGGCTACATGTTTGACATCTTAACCCAACTTCTTTCAAACACCGCTTATGAAATATATTTCAAATATCGTTCTACGGGAATCAGAGGAACGTAACTACAAAAATGCGGTTTTCAGTTTTGTTAAAAAAATTCTTCTGAAGAGTATTTGGAGTAAATCGACATTTTCTCACTTCTAATTCTTATCTGTAAGGCGGAGTCACGTTTAAGAGTCATATTCCTAAGAATACATTATTTCCTCTCCTATAAATTTGATAAATTGGAGTTAAGTCCCTGTGGTTCTCACACACGCTTTCAGCTCCTATTTTCCAAAATTTTGCACGTTAGGTATTACAATAGATGTATCATTTGGGTATGATGCATTCTTATTATATGCCTGTGGAGATTCGAACAGTGTTCTCGGCTTGCGAGCCAGGTTATATCGGCGTTAGCGTCCAACGTTTGGAGCGCATTCATTGCTTTAAGCAGGATGCTCTCTATCTTATGATGGGAGCAACGTATGCGCCCGAAACATTGGACGCCAACGCCGATTTAAGCTGGCTCGCAAGTCGATAACACTTCGCCAGGAGAGCTACACTTTTTTACCCATGACGATTATTGTCCGTGGCCTGCAAGCAAGGTTCTTGCAACAAACTAACTGCCTCGAGACTTTTTTGTTTCTCAGACCACGTGTGACTACCTACAAATTATGTGAAACAATAATATAAACAATTTCCCGACCGATTTCCAAGGCTCGTTCCAACGTCCACCCTAACTACAAACTACAACTTCGATCACTGCATGCACGAGTGAGTAGTGGTATTCGCGTGTCTTCCCTGTAATGCAAAACCACAATTTGCTACACAGCATGCTAAGATATTCGAAAGCAATACTTGTGTGTTCATTTAAATTTTGCCCTGTTCATTCATCTATACAGTATTTACTACTTCCAAATTTAAGTGCCTGTCTTGAGCTTGCATTCTCGTGGCTGCTGCCATATTGTGTAGATGAACGAAAAACACACCAAAATACCAAAATTGCTTGTATGTAGACATCAGACGATAAGAGATGAAACAATTGCAGCCTACAATTGTCATCTGAGTATGAGAAACCACTTGCATTCTAGCCGGGTTCGATTCCTGGTGGAGGCACAGTGGTTCGAATTCCACTTTAAACTGTAGGGCCACTCCCAATTAACCTATCTGTGCATAGAAGTGAACTTAAAACAAGACAAACTTTCATTCTAACCTCAGTCAATTGTGGGAGCTGCTTAGAAGTAGTAGTGTTGCTGGCATGGTGGACTTCGGTTCTTACTTTTGATTTTAACAGATAGATACATTTTGAATAATAGTGAAATCAAAGTAATCGATTATTTTACTTTGCTACCGAATGACAAAGTTATAATGGAATTGTGTTATCTCCATTACAGAACAACTACCTAATCTCATTCAATTCCAGTGTTCTATCTGGTAGAGAGATATATCAGCCTTTGCAATGATATAAATTTTCAGTGCAATGACGACATAGGTCCAATAACTATAATGTCAAACTTTTAAGGTTTCCTGAGAAAATGAAAAATGACAAGATCATTTACATTCTCAATGGACATGTTGAAAAAAAAATCAATTTTTTATTTCTTTTTTTAGCGTAGGTAAAAGGAAGTAGCTAAAAATGAGTAAATAAAAAATATTACGTGGCAGAGTGGTTAGCACAGCGCGCTACGACGCCAGGGGTCCTGGTTTCGAATCCCGACCTGCGCATGAGTGTTCTCTGTGAGTGTCCCTTCATCAGTTTCACCATTTCGTCGCTCATACTCATCTTCGCTTCCTGAACCGCCAGATTACCATTTCGGATGTACAGCACGTGGCGTAGCGTTTCGTCCGAATTCCAGGAACAGGCAGCTTACGGTTACTTGACCGAGTAGCGTTTTGTCGGAGGGCTAACATCCTAATAGTGTTAAATGCTCCATCCAAGAAAATATTTTTTGTTGTTTTAATATTTGTTTCCCTCTGGAACTTGTAAATCTCACCTTCACAGTTGTCAGATAGTAAGAAAGCGTTGCCATCTGCCATGACTAAAATTTCTGGATCCAAGTTCACTTCCTCTCAACGATTTTCTTTGATATGATTTGTTGCTTTAAGTCCACTTTATGCACAGTAAGGCTGATCGGGACTGGACCTACAGTTTAAAGTGGGATCCGAACCACTTGTGCCTCCACCGGGTATCGAACCCGGTACCCCTTTCTCGACGATTTGGCTGAGTCTGCACTCCCTGCGCTACACTCCACTGTCTATGCAATGTAGTTTTAAAAGTTGTAAACTGAGGTATCCTAGTCACCAATTCCAACGCTGCCACCGGTTAGTCATTGTGTGACTCATCATCAGCCAGGCTCGGACGAAACGCAACTCATTAAACCGTCGCGGACGAACTGTAGCATTTTTCTAGGAATTTCGCTTTCCGACGAACTGCAACTCGGTCGAAACGCTACTGAACCGTACAGCAGTCCCAATGCCTGCTCCAAGTTGCACAGCTGCTTTCGGAGCCCTTGGTTTGGGAAGAGGGTGGGGTGAGGAAAGGGTCTTGATTTTTCATACTGAAGCTCGTTCATTTCGTTCTCCTATTTCTCTTGGTTGGATTTTCTGAGATACGGAATCTACCACATTTTCCTTTTCATTATGTTTTATTGCGTCACCCACGGTACGCTTACATGTACTTAACATTTTCCCTGTACCTGCAACCTTTGGTTAGGTACGGTAAAAATAAATAGCTGCCGTTCGTCAAATGTTGTATTTTTGTTTTCGTTACCCATTTTTCTCTTACTTCAGTCAGGGAGCAATCCAGCTACTGGTAACACATGTAGTCAGGAAGTAGCACGAATTGTTCCTTCCCCGCACTGTAGTTGACCGGTAAAAAAACTATGTAAAGCTTCGTTTCTATTACCACAAATTTGCCGCGCAACATGACGCGCTGCATGCGACGCTGCATGTGACAAGCATTTCTTGAAATGGAAACTGCCTGCAACATGCCGCGGCGCAAATGCCGGGGACAAAATTGCCCCAAACGTTTAAGACGCACAACATGATCCGCGGACAATGGAAACAGCCTGCAGCAAGTTCCTGGGGCACGGGGATACGCACTAGAGTAGAAACAGACGACGCGACTACAATCTGTGGTCCAACAAGATTTAATAACAATGCAAAATCACTTGCAGTCATTCCTACAAAGTTTTCGTATCCACTTTGAAGACGTAAGTCTCTCATCAAGGAGTTTTTTCTTTCGCTAGCAAACTTCTAATCCACCATCTAGGTTGTTTTCGACTCTTTTTTTTATAAGTTCATGGTACGCGCCTGCCATAACCACAAAACCCGCCATAGCTGTATTGTTCATCTTTACACAAGTTAAATCACCACCAAATTATTACAATACAAGAGAAGAAACACTGACTACTCTAAAGCACTGAACAACGCTACACTGCGGTCCTGCACTCGTATTGAAAATGGAATTCGGGCAAATAATTTTGGATCAAATCCACTGGTAGACAAGGCTTAGCATTAAGAGACCATAGTGCGGGAACAAAAAGTGTGTAGGGGTTACAACACTGCCCCCCATGCACCCCACCCCTAATCGCCGCCACTATAGTGGAACCACAAGCAAAAAAACCTGCGCAGATGCACATCGCGCCGGCGGGTGTGGGAAAGGGCAGGGGGAAGGGACATTCAGCGCCGTTCACGTCAGCGTTGCCAGGCCTATTGATTTCTCGGGAGAATTCCTTAATAAACTATTGCTATGGAACCTCCAACTGCCTGCTCAAAAACATGTTTCCTGCTCATCTTACTTGAACATGGAGGGGAGAGGTAGAGTGGAACTCCACTCAGCCGTGAAAGTGCTGTTTGAACTGTGAAATTATGTCAAACGCTACTCAATTGTGCTAGGACATAATAATTATTATTATTTTATTACTTTTACTACATTACTATTTTTAGATGGCTCTATTTTATCCCACCTCAAAATCTATTTCTATTTAGTTATTTTACGTCGCTTTTGTGCCTCTACGGGTAAGTACGACAACACGGATGAATGAAGAAGTGATAACATGGATGAAGTGACACAAACACAGTGAAACGTCCATGCCTTACTAGGTAGAACCTCTGACTTCGTAGCGTTGGCAAATTATTTTATACATGTATATATATATATATGTAGGTGTGTGTGTGTATGTGTGTGTGTATTTCTAGTAGATGGGGAGAATAGGTGAACCCTAGCATAAGCGTTGTTATCTTCAATTATTGAGGAAGACATGCTGTATAATTCACCAATATATTTCACATACGTAATTCATTTTCTCATTATGGTGCAGGACGTGTGCCAACCCCTAACGATACCTGTACACCGAACACCAGCAGAAGGCAAATTAATTTGTTATTGTTAGCATTCGACTTCAAAGATTGTGGAAAATCGCCGACAACGAAAGGCGGCACGTTAGCTTCATTTGTGAACACAACTTTCTACGATTTATTGTCATAAATATTATTTGCGAAAATAGACGCATGGCAGACCCCTTGTGTCGGTGCTGAGAAAGGGCAAACGTGAGGGTGTTTTCCGTGCACCCTCTTAGATTTACTTTCTTTTGTATGAAACACGTCCACTCCTGAAATGGAGATGTTCGGTTTCTTTCCGCCAAACACAGGGTGCTGGGTTTAGCACCATTGTTACAAAAGTATCTGTGACGTTTACACCTTAAACAACGCGCGCCACTGCAGCAGGGGCTTTTATTGTAACCCTTTGCTTGGCGACTCTAGATTATTCACAACCTATCTCGTTCCCTTCCCTTCTGAAAAATGAATGTTGACATAAAAGTACCTACTATTTCAGACATGAGTCGATTTCAGTCACAGTAATTTACATCCATTATTATAATAGGAACGTGGTAATTTCAAACTCAAGTGGTGTTTTCTGATAGGGCAACGCTATTACGGGTTAATATGCCTAGTTTACCCGCCTGATAAAAAAAAAAAAATACATTGTTTCCCCCTCGCTGGAAAAAATCTGCGGAAGTTCCCTTGCCCCCCCAGTGCGCACGCCTGTGCCACCCCCCAAAAACGTCGTTTATCCGCTACTACTCGTATTAGATCATTGGATTTTGTAGCAGATCTGGTTTTCCAAGGAACAATCTCCTGATTTTTTCAAGTCTAACCTGGCAACACTGCCCCGAGGACCGACAACGGCAGGGAAGATGCGCGAACGCTTTTGACGGAAGGTTTTTTTCCTTGTGGTCGAACTATATCAATACATTGAACTAATGTGATGTTGTAAAATACGGTTCTAAACCGGTCACTTTGCCTTAGAGTCCATTGCAGAACTTTTCGTAGATACCTGGTGCTAACATGTTCAAGTTCATAATTTCCTCTACATGCAGACGTGCACTTGTAGCACAGGTGTTGCCCCTGATGCAGATAAAGGAGAACATATGAACGTATCTCAGAAATTTGTTCATTTGCAATGCATTTTGCTTCTTCAAGTAGCGTGAAGTGTTCTGCATAAACTATGAAATGACCCCTTGAGTCTCTAGTTATGGATTTTCCGGATTTATTTGATTTGCTTCAGTTTATATTACGTCGTTTTTCTGCCAATTTTGGCTAATCACGAAGATGAGGATGGATGAATGGACACAGTAGCGTACGTAGGATTTTATCAAGGTGTGGATTATTTCTAAAACTTTCTTTAAATTCACATTACCATTTTTTATTAAATAATAATATTCATAATTAATTAATATTACTTATAATTAATTAAATGTTTGAATTATTACGAATACTACTACTAATACCACTACTACTATTAAGCAGTAGAGATCTACATAAATATAGTATTTATGAAAGCAATAGAACGAAATTACTTTCTAGTCATTCGATTTTTATCAAATTCTGGGAGCATTTTTTTGTTTCTTTGTTACGAAATAATTGTCTAATCAACGAGTTGAGACATTTTCAGTGTGAAGAAAATCCATAAGAACAAGAAAATATATTAAAATAAATTAAAATAATGAACGTATGGAACTCACCCAAGGAGCTGCAGTGGTGTGGTCGGTAGAGCGTCTGACACCACGCGGGAGATCCGAGTTCGAATCCCGGAATTGGTTGTGTAGCTATTTTTGTCCGCCTAGCCTTTGTCTATACATTAGCCGCTTACAACGAACCAAGAACTTTCTTCAGTTAATTCTCATTGTTATTTGTTCACACAAAAAAATACATGCTCATTGAACATTGTTTCAGCTGAGATACAAAACAACTTTATTCTCTTTTAAATCATAGTTGCCCTGATATTTTATTTTAAAGGCATTCACTCTGAATGTTGTGCTTTTCTTCGTGCTGCATGGAAATACCGGTAATATTTCAAATTTAAATTATTATTATTATTATTATTATTATTATTATTATTATTATTATTAGTAGTAGTAGTAGTAGTAGTAGTATTGTCGCAGATCTTTGACTGTGATAAATTGGCCGTTTTATTTTTTTCACAGCATTTTTCATGATAACAACAGTAAGAGTGCAAATAATAACAATAATGATATAAAATGGTCGTGATTTGACCAAATTTCATTCAGTAGACTTGAAAGACAGAAACTACTGTATTTATTCACCAAACCTGAGAGAAAATAGTCAATATGTCAGTAAGGAGTTTATCACTGACTTGCAATGAGCCTGAGCTATCTCAGGGGCAATAAATCAAATTGGAACTGTATTTTAAAAAAAAACATTCATTGTTATCGCATACCAAGTACACCGTTAGCTCTCGTACGTAAATCAACATCATAATTAATATAATTGACAATTTCATATCAGGAGTCTACAGTCACTCATCACATTTTTATCGTCATCATCAGAGTGGGGTGAGTTTGTCGCTATAGTACGTGGCTTCAGTGTAACAGGGTATTACATTCCTCCTGCTGTTATAGTCCCTGGGAAGAGAACGATAGAAAATTTCAACGATACTCCATATATAAGCTTCAAGCTGATGTAAGAATCCAGCTTCATGAATTCTGGTCTCTTTGTTGCTTTTCTGAAGCATTCTTCCAATTATACTAAGCCTTCTGTAGATAATCGAGTTCCATTGATCTTAAACAGAAACTTTTCTGACTATGTCTCCTAGGAAAGCACATCGATCCTAATAAGTTATCTACATGCTTAAGTTGCGGCCACGCAGCACACATGCACGCGCGCGCGTGTATTATATATATATTGATTGATTGAGTTGATGTTTTATGTCGACTTTACTCATAGTAAGGCTAATCAGGACTGGACCAACAGTTTAATGTGAAATCCGAACCACTACGTGCCTCTACAGGGTATCGAACCCGGGAGCCCGTGATTACAAGCCGACGACGCTACAACTACGCCATCGGGTAGTCATGTATATGTGTATATATCTGTGTACGTATGTATGTATATATATGTATATATATATATATATATATATATATATATATATATATATATATATATATATATATATATATATATATGTGTGTGTGTGTGTGTATATATATATATATATATATATATATATATATATATATATATATATGTATGTATGTATGTATGTATGTATGTATGTGTGTGTGTGGGGGTGGGGGTGTGTGTGTGTGTTCACATCAAATTACAAGAGCTCGTTTTATGTTCAAATTGTGGTCAGATAAATAAATCACCAATGGGCCTTCAAAGTGAAATCATCCCAACCGTTTTACAACAATATACCTGCACCAGGAAACGAACCCATGACCCTTTGATAATAAGGTGATAGCTTAAGTGTTTTTGTTGTTCTTTTTTTTTTTTTAATAAAAGTAGTTTTACGTTATTTGTATTAACAATGATTACAGAAAGGGACGAGCTTAAACATGGTGAAATACCTGATATCTTGTCCGCCAGTTAACGTTACTGCCTTGTATCCAACATGCGCCGGATTCAATTTCTGGTATCAATTTAAGTGTCTAGTATATCTAGTCCCGACTAATATATTTGTGATATACAGTGCGTTCACTATAAAACAGGACCCCACATTGGCGAGTACATAATTGTGTCCATATTTAGTTTGTAGTGGTTTCCCGATTCCTGTATTGTTCCGTTGAGAAAGCACTTAGTGGGAAAGGCGGGAGAGAGGAAGAGAATGAATTCCTCCGACGTAGAAACTGCATTTGAACACTCAGGGACTTGCTGATGCTTTGTTAAAGAACTTCATTCGTAGAGGCAGTTTCGCTTGAGATGAGGTGTTTTTTCACAGAGGAGGCATGATTTCACCTCGATGGATATTTCTGTAGCCACAATCTTCACACAAAGCTCATCGAAAATCTGGATCTATTTGTCGAGTCTCACGGCGACGAACAATTGAGCTCCTCTTTTTTGAAACAACTATGAATGCCGAGACCTACGGAGGTGTTGTTAGGCAGTTTATGAACTTACTGCAAGAGGATTCGCTCCCCGTGTTGGATGTAGCAAGGCAGTGAGGCCTGTCATACAGCAAATTTCCCAAGAATGATGCTGAAGTATTTTCTTTTCTTTTGGCACAGAATCTAAAGGATAATGGCCAGCAAGATCTCCAGATCTTATTAAGCCAGACTTTTAAACAAACAGAGTATAATTTGAATTTGAAATTAATTTTTTGGCTGCGTCAGCACTTAAAGACTATTTTGCACCCGTCACGTTATACGGGGTCCAGCCTCTTAATATCATAATTGAAGTGTCGTGTTACTAAAATATTAAAATATTCTGACTTTCGTTAAAAGCTGAGGCTGTAAAGGGGCACGCAGCACACATAAGGAGAAAAAACAGGACAACACACACAAAATTATACTGGCCATAGTGCAAGTCGCCAGACCCTCGTTCGTCTGCAAAATGCAGTCCAGGGTGTACCGTATCGTACCCAAGGTATTGGGTAAGAAGTATAAAGTCTTAGCATAGCAGGAAGCAGAGAAAGGAATGCAGAATAAGCAATTAGGCAAACGTTAGGTGAGTGACTTGGGAGACGGGTATGGAATGAGTGTTGGAATTGTCAGGAGGTGTGATCAGTTGGCGAGAATAGGAGAGAGAGTAAGGTCTGCGGATTGTGATAGAGGAGCAAAGTGGAGAACGATTATTGGACGATGGTGTGTGATAGATTCGATGTCTGACAGGGAGGTCAGACAAGTGACATTTGAGAGGACAAGTGTAGGAACGATCTTCATCTATTTGTAAGGCAAGTAATATCCTTTTCTAAACCAATCCATATCAATTCAGTCATGGAGAGTATAAAACCCATATCTAACCTAAGTTAATTTCTATCGCCATTCCTTTAAATGTAACCTCTTGCATTTATCACATTTAGGCCAAGCGAGGGATAACCATTAGAAAGATGAATGAGGAATAGCTAAATCACCCAATACAATCTAGAGGTTCTTGGTTAGATCCCAAACGCAGCATGGGAGTTGCGTTACGGTACTGCGTGGAGGTGAGGTTGCAAACTGAGTATAAAAACAATCCACACACTTTCGACGAGCTGAAGATGAACATCAATATTTCTATCCAGAGTATCGACAACAGAATGCTCCATAGGGTTTGCTTTATGTGAAATGTGTGGATAAGTGCATTGAACTGCAAGAACGTCATTGACAGTATATGCTGTCGCCACGTTATGCATATTTACATACACATATGTATATGTACATTTACTCTCATGCTGTTTCTACAATGGGTTCTGTTTTAAATTGAACACTCTGTACGTTTAGCTTTATTCCTTTATGGCCTGAGAAAGCATTTCTCGAACATTTTGTTCGTTGGAATATAGTGACATGAATACTTTGTATAATAAGTAGCAGCGGTTGTCTAGTCGGTAGGGCGTCCGATGGCCACGGGGGAGACCCGGGTTCGATTTCCGGAGTGGGTGATCTATGGTCGGAATTCTTCCGGCCTTGTCTCCTCATAAAGCGGCTCGGAGGCTCACCCAGTCTCAAATAAATGGATACCTGGGGGCAACCCTGGGGGCAAAGGCGGTAGGGTATGATGCTGATCACATCATCCCACCTATAGCCAAGACCGAGAATATGTGGGGCCATACCCCCACATCTCTTAAATGTGCCTATATGCACGAGGAACTTTACTTTTACTTTATTTTTTTAATAATATTTAGTCATCGCTTTTTTGGAGGGTCACGTGTCACTGACTCACCGTGCTCCTCCTGCTAAATATGTCAATGCTTCGGACTAAGGGGGGAAATCCCCGATTTTTTCGAACCTCTGAAAAACTTTGATTAAGCGTCCACGTATAATGTAGCCCCAGGCCCCGCACCCACCTATAGGGATCTATAGCGCTCTGTCCTCGGGGTCTATTCGACTTCCAGGCGAGAACAAGTGTCGAATAACATACCGATTCCGCGTCACCGGGAGCTACACGGCGATAGCAGCAATGGGGCAAAGCCTCCCAAAGGAGAATGCGGTAAAACTTCCCCATCTGAAAACGGGACTGAAGTTTCAACGTTGTTATTTCAGCACGCGAAAGAAGATGCAGGGGGAGGTTAAGATGGCAGCGAGTTCAAGTTACAGAAGGCAACCTCCCAGCGAGGAGGACGCATCCAAGGAACTCCCAGTTGGGAACAACAGGACATGGGAAACCGCAGATGCAGATTCTCCAGACTTGAGAGATGAACTTAAAATGAGGGACCGACGGTGGAGAAGATAGAAAGCAAACAGGGGGACGTCTCGCATTTCCGTTTGCTCTTCAGGACGCAAATCACTTTGTTTCTCTCTTACTCATAGCCTTTGACTGCGAGGTTTCCCTGCTGTGAAAGCGACAGAGGTGGAAACATTAGGTGTAAGGTTGCAAGCCAGTTCTTGTGGAGCCAAGATGGCTCATTTGAAACTCGAGATTTCACTTCCGGTAGACTCCTGCATATTTACCATGAATGTGTCCGCGCCAGTGGAGGATCCAGAATTTATAGTTCGCAAAGGCGGTGCCTCACCTCAATTCTAACTTTCGCTGTTTAATATGAACAAAATAGTGCTGCATTGGGATCAATTTCGCTCGCTTACTCGTTCGCATCTCCTACCCTAGAGAATTTACATTGTAATGTCATTCTAATGTGACAATAGTCTTAGACACATGTATGTAAAACATCCGCCTTGTTAGTTTCAGCTCACATTAATCTATTTCATTTTCATATATCACTGTATTAGTAAGATAGACTAATCAACATTTTAACATGGATATGATGACAATGCTCATTTAAGTTTCAATTCCATTGCGTATTTCACTTCACGATCCGTATTTGAGAGCTCACAACCACAGACAAATTACGGTTATACGTGTACTACTGTGCTTCGAGTGTGTACCGCTCGGTTTGCCAGTTCGAGCGTCATTCGCTCGACCGCCAAATAGTTCGCCCGGACAACGCTAGATGGCGTCAAAACCCAGTAGTACACGTATAACCGTAATTCGTCTGTGTCAAATATGGATCGTCGTTATCTCCATGTTCAAATGAGGTTTTGTCTACCTTACCAATACAGTGATATATGAGAATGAGACATGATTGTGGGCTGAAACTGGCAGGACGGAGACTAGAACAAGTACCAGGTGGTTATAATTAAAGTGACGGTGTTCAGAGTGGTACAGCACGGGCTGTAATGAGAGTAGCAATTGAAACTTCGTTGATAAGCTAATGAAGCAATGCGCTCGCGAATTATGCAAAAAAAGTTCCAATTCTCGCCACCAGGGTAAAAAATGGCGCTGTAAGCAGTCAAAACTTGGTATAGTTACAGGAAAAACACTATAAATCACAGAAAACAATACTCTTTGTAACAAAATATCGCTACAATTTCACTATTCGAATTACATGAACATTACTAAAGGAAAAAGCAACAAGCGTCACCAACCACAACCAGGGAGCTCACACAATGGTTAGGCAATGTCACCGACTTTGACGTCAGAGTTACGGAAAATTTCACGTTTTGACTGCTTACAGCGCCATTTTTTACCCTGGTGGCGAGAATTGGAACTATTATTATTATTTTTTTGCATAATTCGCGAGCGCATTGCTTCATTAGCATATCTACGAAGTTTCATACTGCAACTCTCATTACAGCCCGTGCGGTACCACTCTGACCACCGTCACTTTAATTATAACCACCTGTTATGAACGAATGAAAGTGATCCCACGCAGTACTCAATTGTTTATATTAAACAGCGAAAGTGTAGGTTAGAAATGATTCTCGATGAGGGTAGGTGAGGTATCGAAACTGTATTTCTGGGAACTCAATTCAGTGCGCTATCTAGCGTCGTGTGGGAACTATTTGGCGCTGGAGCAAAATCTTCTCCCTGTAGCATTTAATAAACAATATGTAGTACTGTAAACAGTACTAACTTCCATGTTCTAGAGATATAGCGTATTATTTTGCCGATAGGATTAGGAGTAAAGTGATAAAGCACACACTACAGTCAAAGTTATATGCTCTGTTCCATTCTGCGGACATAATGGAATTGCAATAACACTTGGCTGGATGCAGTAAAGCGAAATGGTAATATTTTTAACTGCCTCTTCATCCCAACGCAAGTTTTACAATGATATCATATCAACAAGAAAAGGTAAGCGGGTTTATTTTCGGTTTGTATCAACATTCGATTGTTCTCAAGTTACTTTTCTCTGATCGTACAATTAAACAATGTTACAATATGCTCTTGCAGTCATTTAAGGCAAATTTCAAGAAAAAAAATGCATGGTATTTCAAACAGTAAATAACAATGATATATGGGGAAAGAAAGAAAAATGGAAGAAATGTTTATCATTGTTCACCTCGTTGTGCATGTTTCTTCTTTATTATTAAGGAAACAGGATTTTATGAATTGATTCTCCCATCTTGCCGCATACGTTCACTTGCAACACATTTTACAAGCAAATATTTGTTAGTGCAGCCATGTTACAACAGCTGAACTACGGTCAATGTCTGCTGATCGGAGAAAAATCGCGGATCAACTTTGATCGCAGATCGCAGGGACTGAATCTCAGTTCAACTTTTATACAACACAAAATCGGAGTTCAGAGTGACTGTAGATCAATTTTACTGGCTAATCGAGGATCAACTGTTTTATACAATCGGGCATGATACGGTTTATTTTTATCGCCTTTCTGTCACTTTTGGCTGAACACGAAAATGAGTAATGATATGATGAAATTGATGAAGGGAGACTCATAAACAACACCCATGCTGGGATTTGAACCGGGAACCCTTGCGTCGCAGTGCGCTGTGGTAAGCACTGTTCCACGGAGGCATCAAGTTTGTTCTTATTTCATAAAAAGAGTTATTACATGCATTTGTTTAAAATCATATTTTTTTGTGATCTTAAGAATGCAAAAGGGAGTTTGGATAATCGAATACTGCCAAAATCATGAAATATGCATTTGACGTTTAGATGGAGTAACTATGGAAGGAATATAATATACAGTAAAAGCTCGTTAATCCGGTCTCCAGTAAATCGGACTTCGCTTAATCGGGACAGGCAAATGGCCAAAAAAAGCAGAATGCAAGGTTCTAAATGTGGCTAGAAGTCAACAAGAGAACTTCCCAAAGAAAAGACAGTCAACCACTGATGAAATTCAGTTATCCGCAGACTTTGTACTGTACTGTAGCCTATTGTATAGTGTATTTAGGCATATGCCGTTTAAATACACCATAGTAAACGTTTTTTTTTATATAAACGGAGTTCACTTTCTACTGTTCTTTTAGGTTATTTCAGTTAATCCAGTCTTTTGTTAAATCGGTCAACTTATCACCCCATTTCAGATTAACAAGGTTTTCCTGTAGTTTCATTTCGAGATGTTATAATGTTCTTACAGTGGAACCACATGCAAAACAACCTGCGCAGAGCCGCGACTCCTGTGCACCGTACTCTCGCGAGGAGGATAGGGAGAGAGTGGCCCATGATTCCTTATGGCCTGAGCTGAAAGTAAAGCTGCGCGGGGACTTTTCGCCCAAGCATGCGAACGCTAGAAGGGTTCACGGGACGTAGTTGCTGGGGATCTACATTCATTATGTCCACTTCTTCAAAGTCACCGGTTGATCTGCACGGCGGAGCGGTCAGCACAGCTCGCTACGACGCCATAGGTTCCGGTTCGAATTCCGGTCCGGGCATTTATGTTCTTTGTGATTGTTCCTTCATCATCGTATCACCATTCATCTTCATCTTTGCGAGTAGCCAAAAAGGATGAAAAGCGACGCTAAATAAAAAACATCAATTCAAATCCTGTCAGCATGACAAGGACAGTGATTTGTCCACACGCTCCTAACACCCTGTAATCGACCACGCAAAATTATTTATTTACTTAAAGTTTCAGATACAGCACTGAAAGACCATTTTATACTGCAGCAACAAGAAAAAAATAATAATAACAACAAAACAAGACAATACAAGATGGCAGACGAAAAAAAGAAATTGTTTCATGTACAGTGGGATCCATGAGTATTACCGTGTAAATTGCCCATCAGCATGTTCGTGCAGTTCATTTGACCGAATAAGAGCTTCAAGAATTAAAAGAAAACTGAAAAAAGGTGTTGACAACTTCTGCACCAGCTTACATAAAAATCCATCGCTTAATAACACATAGGATGCAAGAGGAAAATTAATGAAAATAGTCATGGACAATTTGCACGGTAATACTCATGGATCCCACTGTACGTACATTCTTAGTGATTGTCCGAAACTCTTCTGACAAGAAAATATCGGTATTTATAGGCGGGTTATTATATAAGTGGGGGAGCCTATAGTAAAAAGAACGCTGTAGGGGAGAGAGCCTTGTAGCGGGAATGTGAAAGAGCTTTACGTTGCGGGTTGGTGTCTGAGAGAAGGTATTCTATCAGGTTACAACGTTTAAGAAGTTGCGTAGGTTTATATAATATCGTGCACAGGGCCTTGAAACCTAACACGTAGGACAAAAATTGATTTCTATGTCAGTCCTTGTAGATGCTGGCCAACATAGTGTAGAGATATGGAGATTATTAAACCGAGAAAACCTCGTCATGGTACTATTCACGCTTGTTTATTTCCTGGAATTGTCCGACCAGCGGGTGATCCCAAGAATGCGCTAACTTTGTAACTTCCGTAAAACAAGGAACTGAAAGGCAAACGCGTGGATCTAAACAAGATCTAGCGCGTTCGAAAGGTTTAACCTTTCGAAGCCTAAGATTATAAAAGGGAGCTCCCTCCCGGAGCTAGGTCTCTTTTGGATTTTGACGCTCATTTGAACTACACCTATCATCGACGCTCACATGGATAATTAGTCTCTGATTACTCTACAACACATTAACACTACTGTACTACGACGACGGAACACGGAGTTACGGCTGCCTAGCATGCTACAAGTCGCAAGGGATTGCTCGGTTTGGTGAGCCAGGGGTCGCAGGATAGAACCTTGGCACCTGTCACAATTCGGTCTGCAAGAAGCATCAGGACAAGAACATCACACACCTACCAGGTATGAACAAGCGTAAATAACCTTTACATTCACATTCCATATCTCTACCCTCTTAATCGGAGCAGGTTCAGCTAACAAATAATATTAAGCTCTACCTAAATGTATAATTGAAACATCCCTGTGACCTCAGATCCCAGGTAAAACGGGATTACAACAATAGATTAAAAACCATCCTGCATAACAGTAAAAGAAATGTATTTTCTTAGTTAATCAAGAAACTAACTACATGGTGCCCCATATGGTAAAAACAAAGAGAGAGCGGGCCAGCTTTTTCTGGAACAGGCGAACGAAAAGGTGTCGTCCTAATTGTGAACAGTCCTAGTTGCGGACAGTCCTAGTTGCGGACAGTCCTAATTGCGAACACTTGCTGCCTAAACAGGATTAACCTCGAAGGACAGGGTCCTAATTGTGAACACAATTTTTGCCTTTGGATCTACAACTTTCTCTTCCACTTCCTGTGTCTTTTTAACGATCTTTTAAGGGACTTTGAGGCTAGACAGTGTAAGCGTTTTCTTGATAATGATAGTAGGAGAGACAGGAAATTAGAGCTTTTATCTTGCTTTTTAAGGGTTTTTATTCATTGTTAATTAATCAAGCGGCACGTGTAGGGGGTAGGGCAGGAGATGAGTCATCGATGACTCATGCACACGTGGGAGTTTGGAATTAATGGTTTTCCATTAGTGCACAAAAGATACTATTATGTATCCCGTTTTTACCCTAACCTAACCTAAACCTATTGTTGTACTTTATATATGCGATACAGCCGGATATGAGTCATGGGTGCCTCATGCACACGTGGGATTTTGGAATTAATGGTTTTCCATTAGTGTACAAAAGATACTAGTATGGAGTCCGTTTTTTACCCTAACCTAACACTATTATTGTACTTTATATACGCGTTACAGCCGGATATGAGTCATGGACGATTCAGGCTGGCGTGGGTGCTTTATTTTAATGATTTTCTATTAGTGTACAATAGATACTATTATGGAGCCCGTTTTCGGCCTTTTGCGTCTCCCATTTATGATTTTTTTATATGTGTTTCAGCCGGATATGAGCCACGGATGATTTATACAGACGTGGAGCTTGGTTTTAAAGGTTTTCCATTAGTGCACAATATATACTATTATGGAACCCGGTTCCGGCCTATTCTCACCCAACCTAACCAGTTCCGGCCTATTCTAAGTCAGTTTATGTTTTTCTTATACGCGAGGATGAGTCAAGGCTGGTTCATGCACTCGTGGGAACTTGAAGTTAAAGTTTTAAAAATACAATTCTTTCAAAGTTAATAATTTAAGAGCACAATTCTTCTGCTATTTGAACTTTTGTACAATTTTGTTATTGTTGTTAAAGTAAATATGTTAGTCGATATAATTACAGTAAATTTTCATGAATTTACACATTAAAATTGAAAAATAGTGCTACTTGCCAAAAAAAGCAGTCGAAATATAAAAAAAGTTAAACTTTGAGAGAATTGTATTTTTAAAACTTTAGCTTTGAAAGAATTGTACTCTTAAATTATTAACTTTGAAAGAATTGTACTTTTAAATCATTAACTTTGAAGAAATTGTACTTTTAAAACATTTACTTAAAAATGTACTTTTAAAATATTTAATGTAAAAAAGAATATTTCATAACTCAGATATCACGCAGCAACAAGGCATAGGATAGAGTTAAACAAGGCATGCTTATTGGGAAACTCAACAACATAGGAATAAAAGGGACCGCCCAGGCTAATTACAGTACAGAATTGAAATTATCCAAATAAGCAACAACATACATAGCACATGAGAATAGGAAATTGACAACATCAGCAGTAACTACTTATACCTGCTAAAACAACTAAACGACTATAGTTAATCAGAAAAATACATATTTTCACGAACTAATTTACCTCTACGTTAATAATACTGCACTAACAGAATACTAAGGCTTCAAAAGAAAGCACTGAAAACAAAGTACAGCCTGGAGTATAGGGCATCATGCAAATGATTATTCAGGGGAGCTTCATAGATCAATAAGTCAATAGCGATTATTCTAAGTATTGCAACTTGACCGAAAATAGGAAACCAACATAAGAACAACAACACAAGAAGGAAAGATAATTACTACCATTACAGCAGACACTCAATATCTCAAAAGACCATGTAAAATATTCTACAACAATCTGCTTCATAACATAAAAAACTGCTAAGTTCCCAAAAAGTATCCAATCAATGAAAGAAAACTGCTTGAAAAGGGAGAACTCTCTACAGTCTCGCAGAATTATAGGAAAATAACAGCAAAACTTGGAAGCATGCACACTCAATAGTGCTCAATATGCATACAGTTTACATGCAATCCCATGAAAAAGGCATATAGCAGTCTCTCAGCTCAATTCTCATCTGAACTTGGACACCAAAAAACAGCACTTTGGAATTACTAATACTCATAAATACTACATTGCCTGCCCATGTTTGAATAGCGACGGTCCAAACTTCATAGTAAAATATTGAAAAACGTGAGATGTATGTTCGTATAAGTGTGTGTGTAAAAAATGTAGAATATGTGTGTATTTACCAGAGTGTGCAGTTACATAAATTGATAAAAACAGCAATATAGAACCTGATAGAATAGGAAATAGTAAAAAATAAGGTTTTTAACATGTCAAAGTAACTAGTTTAGTTTGTTAATTATAAGAAACATAAGTTAATTACAAGAAATATAAATTAAATGTACTAAATAAGTACAATTGTTTGGTTTGAAGGTAATGAATATATCGAAAATTGTGCAATACTTTGCATTATAAGCAGTAAATTAAACAAAGTTTGCCTTAGAATAGCGCAAAATAGCATATTTATTAGATTAATAACAAACTTTCTGGTGCAGTAAAGTATTGACTAGGGCTGAATGATTCAATTACTGTAAAATATTAGTCTGATTGAAGTAAATAATGTGTAAACAATACCTTTTGTTTGTAAAATATGGTTGTTAATATCTCTGATAGCAGAAATATCAACTTTATACTTCTTCATACATTCTAAATAACCTAACTTAGACACAAAAATTAGTATTAAGTCTTAAAAATTAAGTTAAACTGTAAAAGAAATTACCTTTGTTCTTCAAAATAAGCATAAAATAATAAGAAATATTGAAAGATTTTCCTTTTATTCGTTATCAAAAGGATGCCAGATAGTGTGAACCAGTTGTTATATTACTAATTTAATTAATTGTTAATCATGTATAGAGCTTAAAAAGTGACTAAATAACATAAAAACATAACATTTGAGGCAGTAAGAAGATATTTTTAAAAAATACTGTTTTTACCTAACTTTGTCTATTAATTCCTAGTAACTTTGTCAAGTTATAAATAAAATATACTTACTTCTTTGGAACTTGTGCTATTGTCATATAAAATGTTATTAAAATTAGCTAGTACTGGTGCGTACACAGTACATTTGAGAGTTTTAGAAATATTTATCCTGAAATGGATATAAGTGTATCTTGTTAACACAAAATATTTAAGAAACAGTACAGTATAACCTCAATTTTGAAAGTAAACAGTACTCTAGTGTTTCTACATAGGCGTCTGTAGTGGTAAAATATATCCAGTCCTTAAGATTTTTGTCCTTCCATTCATCCTCAGCGTCGCGATCAGTTACAAAAGCAAAAAGCGAAATATTGTGCTTGTTATAATTTCTACTTTTCATGCAATCACCTACACTATAGTATTATGTTTAGTGAATGTTGCAGTCTTCCTGATTGGTCTGTTAAAGTTAGTAATCAACAAAAATATACTTACATAGAAAAATCCTAATATAGTTGGATTCTCAAAAGTATGTACAATCAGTGTTCTTGCAACATTTAGCAACTAATATGGTATAAATTGAAGTCTAGTTAGTGTTGGGCTGTAAGATGTTCTGGTACATGTAGTTACTTGAAATAGCAAATATTGGCTGTGTAACTGGTAACCTTATAGTAAATCACTCAAAAAATCAACTTCGTTTCCTCGTAGTACTCCTTGTAAGTGCTTCTTGCAGTCTTATAAGGCTCTGGCGTGTGTTCCTATGCCTCCTACAAGCCTCTGTAAGGTTCATATTGTCCTATGAATTGTCACTATACGTGTTAAATGGCACCTTTAGAGCCTAAGCTTTAAGCTTCAATCAGTGGAATTTAGTCCTGATTGCGGTAAAAATAAGACTCGCATGATGTAACAGATACAAATAACCCCTATTATTAAGTCTATCACTTAAGAAAGTCAGTAATACTTGGAAAATACCCTGAATAAAAGACTATAAGGCTAAATAACATGGTAAGAAAAGTTTGACGGGGGACTTAAGAGCCACGTAGTCATCTGCTAACATCGACTTGTCCTGTGACTTGTCATTATATTGTTAAATTTAAGGGGGAGAAAATATACAATATTAATAAACGTCCAGTTATAATCCCCTTGGTAAAGGGATTTCAGTCCTCATAGACACATAATGATTTTAGTTACAGTAAAAGTTTGGCCTCGTATAAGTGCAAAGTGTACAAATATAAAACAATTCGTACAGTATATCTAGTAGGTAAGCAATGGCTAAAAGCACAATAACAACGTAACATACTTAAAAATTAAGCAAGCAGTGATATTCCTGTGGCACATGATTAGTCAAAAATATACTCGAAAATACTCTGACATATGGTTGTGGGTTATCTGAGATCAAAATTTTCAAGCTTTCTCTCATGCATAAAGTATCTCTACGAATCACTAAGCATCAATAGAAAGAAAACATGCAGTAAAGGCACTTGGAGAGTTGTGCTGATCACATCATATCAAAAAAATGCAAGAACAAGAATATATGGAACCCTACTCACATATTTAGAAAACTTTACCAACCCTAACAGTAAAACTATACCGATGAAACTCCAAAATTAACAAACTTTCGTACGTAGCATGCGTAAATGACTTAAATAAATATAGAAATAAGAAACAAAAAAAATAGCATAGTGGAAGTCAATAAACCCTAACAACAACAACACATTCAACAACTACATCAAAACAACAACAATAATAATAATAGTAATGATAAAGTTTGTGGCTAAAGTTTTAGTTAAAAGTACTTCTTCCTTAGTGATTAGAGAAATTATTTAAATAAAAAACAAAACTCAAAGTTAAAAATTAGTAAATATAAGATACAAAAGGCAATAAATAGGAAAAATAATAAAATAATTTGGAAAAAAATATCTTTGAGAGTTCAAAATGCAATAAAAAATGTTGGCTGAATAGATGAAATTGTGTTATTAGAGTAAAATATAAGCCTAAACTTGTAAATAATAAGTTAAAAGTTGAAAAAATCTCTTTCTAAATGCACAATGTAATAAACAGTCAAGAAAATCAATACAAACGTGTTAAAATATTGGCGACACGCGACATTATCCCATTCCGCTTCTGAAGAAGACCGAGGGGGAACCTAGCAATGGACTCTTTTCTCCCACTTCGGCCGGCAGTGATACCTCGCGGTTCGGGGTGGCGGTGGGGGAAATATTCTTCTTTTCTGGTGCGAATTTCGTCCGCAACCTTGTAGAGGCGTCTTGCAGTCAACGTATTCTTGCCTTTTTTAAGAGCAATTTTTATTAACAACATGCATTCTGCCCGTATACTTCGTTTTCATATAGGCTACATCGTTCAATTTCTTTGCCCTTAAAGAAGACATAGGCTAACGCCATATATTGTGTTATAATATCTTCTACCCCAGATCTCTTCGGGGTCAGTTGAATCCGGATAAATCCAGATCCGTATTTATACCTAATATAATCCAGCACCGATGCAAAAATGACCGCTCATGACGTCATCGACGCCTGCAAACCTCGCCTGACGCCATCAATTGGCTTAGAATAGGCTGGAACCGTCTCGTCGTTATTGAATAAAACGCATTAACTTCAAGTTAACCGACTGCATGAATGAGCCTTGACTCATCCTCGCGTATCAGAAAAGCATAAACTGCCTTAGAATAGGCCGGAACTGGGTTCCTTGGTTAGAATACGCCGAAACCGTTTTCCGTTAGAGTATCTATTGTGCACTAATGGAAAACCCTTAAGACCAAGCTCCACGTCTGTATGCATCATCCGTGACTCATATAAAAAAACCATTAATGTCAATTAAAAGGCGGTTAACAGCTCTTATCTAATTCGCCTTCTACTGTATGGCACCTCAGAATAGAGAACGACAGTAAGAATCCAGATGTCTAACAGACAAAGAAAAACGAGTATAGATATAAAATTCAAAGCAATATAATATGCAATAATGTTTGTATATATTTGTAGAATAAGTGTTATATAACAATTATTATGTCACATATCACATTTATGAATTTTAAACATAATATGCTCGGTAGAACAGTTAGCGAAAAATACAGGCTCGGCCAGGACTCGAACTCGTGTCTCTGGCATTCCGTGCCATTTCTCTACCTTATTTTTTTTAAAAAAATAATACCCCTACGCGGTGGTATCCCCATTCTTTGACATGTTCTCAACTTTTAGATTTTTCAATTTTCACATTATTCTCGGATTATTTAATTTGGACAAACACAAATACCCGTGCCTGATCCGGGACTCTAACCCGGAACCCCTGATGTCGTAGCGCGCTGTGATAACCACTCCGTCACGGAGGTCGACCTACTGAGCTACCCAGCCGGCCTAATTTTCCGCTTCCGCTGTTTTACCTGTGTGGAATTGTCTCTGTCAGTGCTAGAGATTCGGGTTCGAGTCCTGGTCGAGCCTGCATTTTTCGATAACAGTTCTACGTAGTACATTTCCTGTTTGTGCTTAATTTAATAATATGCTATGTATTGTGCAAGGTGACAATATAATTCATATTTACTTTATATAATTTTAAGAATATTAGAAAAAAATCAAATGAAAATTGACAAAAAAAACTATCCCTGACAGAGAAATCTAAATATAGATTTGAAATCAGCGAAAAATTTGCAATAAAAATCAGAACTTTTTCTCGAGAAAAAGAAAAAAGTGTTCCTTTTTTAGAACAGTGTTATTAAATGAAGGCTCTATCCTGAAGTAATATTCTATTAGTTTTCCTTCTTTGTCTACTGCCATCTGTTGAATATTTTTCTAAACATGGTAAATGTCATTGACTTTTCCTTGTCTTATAATTAGCTTTTCAGGTGTTGCATAAAGGGATATTTATGGAAACCTACGTCATGGTAGACGTTTATGAAATTACACTCTGTGTCGGGAATGTGTGGAGCGAGGCAGCGCGAGACGGTAGAGAAGGGTAGAGAGCGAGTGAGAGGAGCAAACGGGTGGTAGCTCCGGCAGCGTTTACCCCTCACACGCATTCATTGTACGAATCTTCTCGGGTCTTACTTACGCAGAGGACTTATCTTCTTTCGCTTTTTCCATAGATCCCCGACAGAGTGTAAATACATTTTTTAAATATCTTTTCTGATGCTGGTTATGGAACTTGCAAAATGATTCAATGTGAATGAAATAAATATACAGGTATCATTAAAACCAGTGGCGGCGATTGGGTTCCAAAACTGGGGGGAAGGTAAAGTGCTAAAACTGGGGATCAAGAATAGCTTACTTTCTCTTGGTAGATAAGGTTTAGCATAGTGCGGGGGCAAAAGTGGCAAAAATTGGGGGGGGGGCAACTGTCCCCGTCGCCCCCCTAATATCCGCCACTGATTAAACCCAAGCAATTAAAAGAATTAGGCCGTGCAGACAAAATAAATAAATGTATTTTGTACTCCTCCTAAGTAGAAGTATTAAAATTGTCGTTTATGCTGGTTAGGATTATATTAAGAAAATTCATTGAGGAACCAGTAAACAGTGTTCGGAAAATTATTTATTAAAAGTAACTAATTTACAGTTACATTTACTGGATTAAAAAGTAACAGATTTAGAGTTAGTAATTTCAAAAGTAACTCCTTATAGTTACTTTAACTAGTAATTTAAGAGTAACTGTGTTTTTTTTCAGTGACTTTCTGCTGGAAAATTTGTTGCAAACGAATTACACACACTAATCTTAATAATATAAGTATATGAAGACTTACATGTGTTTTACATAGCTATTTTTCTGGTATAGTATAATATGAGTCTTCCTTTATCGATTTCACGAATATCCATTCTCCTTAGCATCCACAGAAGACACCTGGTTGGTAACAGAGTTGCCATATTCGTCCAGTACGTTACATATGTTCAAGTTTCCAATTAAAGTATCAAAGTAACTCTAAAAGAAAGTGTTGACATCGTTACTTTTGTTTCAGAAAACTAACTTTGTTAGAGCTACACATACTTACTTTTAAAAATAACCAATAGACCTACACGAGAACGAGTTACATCAAAGAGTTTAGATTATTCAATTCTGCGTTAAGTTATGGTAAGAAAATGTTTCTTTGAGTATGCCTTAAATTTTATAAATATATATATAAAGCCGCGGTGGCTCAGTCGGTAACGTGTCTGACTACCATGCTAAAGGTCCCGGGTTCGATCCCCGGCCGGTTCAAATCCGGGAACTTTTCTAACGTTGGAAGCGGCCCCGACGCCCACCCAGCGTCGAATAACATGGGTACCTGGAGGAAACCCTGGGGGGTAAAGGCGGTCAGGGGCGTGATGCTGATCACATCACCCCCACTCACGACCGGATCAAGAAAGTGTGGAGCGTTACCCCCACACCCCCTATACGCCTTCATGGAGTGGTGCTAAGCACAGGGGAACACTTTACCTTATATATATATATATTCTTGAGAACAAGAAAAATTGGCGGTTTCTTGGCGTTTTCCAAACGACCGCTCTTCTTGAAATTCTATGAATAAAAATCTTGTGCTCCGATCGTATGTAAATACACTGCAGGTAGAAAGGTTTTAAACACAATTCTTAATTTTGAAATTTTATAAATTGGGTAAATAGAAGGCTCATCAATTTTGTGAAACAACATTTTCTTAGTATTGGGTAAACCTACAAATACGATCTTGGCCCATTTTAAGGGAGAATTCACACCGAAGAGAAAAGCGACGCGCGACACCCAACATGCAACACGAAACACGTGTCGCTTGGAAGCCAACACTCAGTAATCAATGCAACCTTTCGAACAGAAGAGACACGGCAAGATGCACGTGTCGCGTGTCGCTTACGTGCCTCTCGGACTGTGCCGTTTTCTCAATACCGTGCATCGTGTTGCTTCAGTTTGTTGTTTGCGCATGTGCAGCGAATGCTTCATTCCAACGAGCTGTATTTAGACTCTAGAAGAGAGCCCAACCAGCATTATGTTTGAACCTCTAATTTGTTGATATAATAAAGTATCGATATGTACAATGTTTTAACAATGTTTTAAGATTTAAACACAACGTTCATTTCGCTTTATCAAGTTTTTTGATGCAGTTATCTATCGGCTGTAATTTGCCTTGAACATCGTGAAAAGAGGCCGTGTTTTGGCCATATACCTGAGTGCGTTTATTTGAAAAAGTCAGCTTATGGAGGCACTTTAGTCCAAAATATATATTAGTCAACATGGTAAAGTACTCTAGTGCATTGTTTTTCAACCACCGGGCCGCGACCCGATACCGTGCCCTCGTATCAACTATACTGAGCACCGAAATGTTCTGCTGAAACTGGTTGACAACTTTCATAATCCCAATATCATATTTCAGTTGTGAGTTTTCGTTATTTAAGTCCATTTTATGCACAAATAGCTAATCAGAACTGGATCTGCCCGGTGTCACGCCTGTTATCGCACCCGGGATCACTTAATTACAAGGAGACGACGTTACCACTTTGTTTTCCATGTTTATATTTGTCAACAATTATACACACGTAATCAAACTATTATTACTCTTATGATTATGCTAGAATTTATTTATCAATCTTTAATTTCATGGGTACATGTTAATTCATGCATAAAATCTTCAATACTGTAAAGATTTACGAGGAAAATTCTTCGGCTAAGGGCATTGACTTAAAAAAAATACCGTGACATGGTTTCACGAAGGTTGAGAACCATTTCCCTAGTGTTTAGGTATTCGCTTTATGCAGGCTGGAAAGTGCTATATTATTTCTCAGTTTTCTCATAAATAACATACCTCTCACAAGTTTCAATAACTTGCAAAAAAATTTACAAACGCAATTTACATGTAACAATGTCTCGTGTTACGTTATTTTTCAGGTGACTAATAAACTGATTAATGCAATTATATCGGTACCATCATACAAACTGAGCAAAGAAACCAGTGTCGCTTGCCGCGTGTCGCGTGTATCTTGTGTCTTCGGTGTGAAATACTCGTGTCGCATGTCGCGCCTTGCATGTCGCATGTCGCATGTCGCGTGTCGCGTGTCGCGTGACGCGTGTCGCATGTCGCGTGCCGCGTGTTTCTTCGGTGTGAATTCTCCCTTAAAGTCATTTGCAGCTGCTTTTTAAAACCCAGTTTAAAACTGGGAAAACACACACGACGATAAAAAAAAAATCGAAGGCATAGTCGAAAGAAAAATGGTTACCATAGCTTTACGCAGAATTGAATAAGCTAAATTTTGATGTAACTCGTTCTTATGTAGGTCTACTATTTAATTTTTAATTATAATTTCAAACTCTAGTGTCCATAATTTTTAATCCGACAGAAGTTACTTCTAAACACTGCCAGTAATGTGTTAGTTTCATCTTTCCCGACCAATCATAAACGATTTCGGAAACACTCTGTTCTTAACATTACAGAGAAATTAGTTTTAATATGCTCTAAGCTTCGATTATAAAACGAGGTGAATTTGACAGATAAAGAAATGTCTTTGTAATCGCTGGTGAACCTGTACGCATTATTCAAATAGACCTTGGTTTTAATCCAAAGTTCGCCCGACCCTGTGGCCGAGTGGTTAGCACATCGCGCTGCGACGCCAAAGGTCCCGGGTTCGAATCCCGGTCTGGTATGGTTGTTTGTGAATGTCCATTTTCATCCATTTCATCATTTCATCACTCATCCCCATCTTCGCAAATTAGCCAAGAGGCACAACACGCGAAGTAAAATAAACTAAATCAATCAATCAAAAATCAATCTAATCCAAAGTTCTTCTGAACGTAGTCTCCGGTCTGAGAGTTAAATTGAGATAGATCGAACATATTTTTCTTTAAAGCTCGAGACGTGAACTCCCTGTATAACGGAAATTAATCACGTAGCCATTCTTCTAGACAGGTATCGTGTCAGCTGAAATTCTGCGTCAGTGACTAATTTGTTTGGCAATATGTCAAGCTAAGCAATAAAGAAAAACCGCACTGCAGATGGTGCTGCAGTAGTTTATCATGATTCTCGTTTGTTTATAATGTTGAAGTGTGCTTCCTTAAACATTCTTCAGTTATTTGATATA